>NW_016183719.1:0-5459 GCF_001687245.7 Rhagoletis zephyria | reverse complement strand
CGCCAAACCAAATAGTTCAAATTCATGGTTTCTGTGATGCGTCAGAAAAGGTATTCTGTGCACTGTCCACTTCGTCTGATCTTCTCTTCTCAAAAACCAAAGTTGCACCGTTGCAAACAGTCAGTCTTCCACGTCTGGAACTCTGTGGTGCACTTCTGCTATCAAAATGCATTAAAAACGTTACAAACCAACTCTCTCTCGAAAACACTGTCATTTTCTTATGGTCTGATTCCTTGGTTGTCCTTACGTGGCTCGAAAAGCCTCCATGTCATGGGAAGATATAGGTGGAAAATCGCACTTCACAAATTATCCAGAATGTTGGAAACAATAAGTGGCGACACGTATCCACCAATCACAATCCTACAGATCTCGGAACACGAGACTGCACGCCACAATACCTAATTCATTAAATCATTCCGGTGGCACGGACCTGACTGGCTCTTGAAGCCAGCCGACCAATGGCCATTATCACTAAGGAAAAATTTCGCTCCCTTAGGAGAACGCAAAATCGAAGCTCTACATACGTTGGAAAGCGAACATGACATCTAGACCGCTTCTCCTCTTCGTCGAAAGCCTTACGCGTGATTGCTTACATGTTTCGATTTATTCACCGAATAAAACCAATACAGGCCACTGCAGCTATCAGTTACGAAACTGTAGTAATCACTCAAAAGGAATTATAAAACTAGCCCGAAAAAGGCATTACGCAAATGAGTACTCTAAACTCTCGAGCAAAAAACCAATTTCCAAAAAGAGCTCACTTTTGACGTTAAATCCCTTTATGGATACAAATGGACTTCTCCGAGTAAATGGCCGGTTGGCAAACTCCTTCCTCTCGTATAATGAGAGATTTCCTGTTATCATGCCTGATTCTTCTCGATTCTGTTATTTATTCCCACAGCATTTGCTTAATTTATTGATGCACGCAGAACACCAACTCATGATTAGAATTGCAAGGCAAGAGTATTTCATTCCAAGACTTAAATCCAAGGTCAAAAACTGCGTGCGAAATTGTAAAACATGCACGATTTTCAAACAAAATACTCGTTCACAAATTATGGCAGCCCTACCGCCAGAGCATTCAACATTCTCGCTACCATTCTCCTACACCGGTCTTGATTTTGCAGGACCGTTCTATGTCAAATCATCACCACTTCGAAAATCACCGATGCTCAAAGGATACGTTTGTGCTTTTATTTGTTTCTCAACTAAAGCAATTCACTTAGAGCCGTGCTCCGAACTCTCTACCAAAGCCTTTCAAGCCACATTCTTCCGGTTCGTTGGAAGACGCGGCCTCCCACAACGCGTCTTCTCCGATAATGGAAAAAATTTCGTAGGGACAAGTAAGGCCTACCGCCAAATCATCAGATGACGTACGATCCCAATATTCCATACATGGCTTTGAGTGGCAGTTCTTACCACCAAATGCTCCTCGCATGGGCGGTCTGTGGGGCAGCCGTCAAAAGCTTCAAACTCCATTTCAAACGAATCGTTGGGAGAAATAATTTCCCCGAAGGAATGTGAAACTCTCGACCACTCTCACCCATGTCAGATAATCCTCAAGAGCAATTTAGTCAGCGTTGGACCTTAAAGGATTACATCAAAGATATAGGTGGAAATACGCGCATTACAATCATTCTGTTGGCGACTTCGTCGTCATTAAAAACTAACTATTGCCTCCAAATGAATGGCGTTTAAGCAGAGTCGAAAAGGTTTATCATGGCTCGGACAACAAAGTCCGCATTGCCGATATTCGAACGCAACATGGTACTTTGACCAGACCAATTGTCAAACTATGTCCGCTCCCGATTCAAACAGACTTATCTCATCCACCGCCCTGAAAAAAATTTACACATTTCTACTTCCTCACCACCATAGTCATAAGTTTTCTGACAGGTTTCAATAAAACAAATCTCATTTACAGGGAACCGAAAGTGTACGCCTCGTGGAAGCTATTGTCACGCAACACCAGGCCTTCACGCTCGCCTCGCGATCCCGATGTGCATCAATGCCTCATATGTTTTAAATACCACGGCTTACGGTTCTGCAAAGAGTTCCAAATCATGGAAGCAGAGGAACGTAGGGTTAAGGTGCGGTTCTATTGCCCCAATTGCTTGGCCCGCACCTACAGTCATGTTAGGGATTGCCGCTCAGAAGGGAGATCCAAAATCTGCAACCAGTTGCACCGCACTCTCTTGCACCGTCTGACACCTGAGGAGGAGGCATCTTCGGCTCCGGCCCGGCAACCAATGGCACGGCCAACGGATGCTCGTGCCCGCATCGAGCTGGACAGGGCCATTCGTGCATTGCAACGTTTGCGGGATACGCTTGCACCTGTGGAACGGGGCCGGCATGTTTAAGTGACTTGCGCTCACTTAAATTTTCGAAACGACATGCGCTCAAAAAGACTTGCGTTAATGCATCCCTGCCTTCCTTCCACATTACAGGTATCCCTGCTGGGTGTGGAAGTCCGAAACGTACACTGGAGTTGCATTTCAGCGTTACCATCCGATTCTGGAATTGCCTTCCGGTGTGCCGTATAAATTAAAGGCCCGCATTGCCACCGCTCTCTTTCTTTTTGAATTCACCCGAAGACTAGAGCGCATCGTAGGAAACTACATATACATATTTTCCACATCATCATATATTTTCTACATTATATATTTTCTACATTATCATATATTTTCTACATCATCATATATTTTCTACATCAGCGAGGGAAGTACCGCGACAACTCCTACCGTTTGCGATACCCAGGATCCGGAACACTCACTAATAAGTACACTATTTTTTGCTATTGTAACTTGCCTAACCTTACAAACATATATTGTAAATATCCTTGATCTCACGAAGTAATCTACCATGAACTAAAGTACAAATTTGCCATTGAATTTATTCGCATAGATATAATGCCAATTGCATTATTTTTAAGAAGTGATGAACAACGAATTAAAGTACGAATTTGCCACTGCATTGATCTTCATAGTCACTTTACTCAATGTTAAATAATCATCTCCATATCCATTAATTTAATTTTCTCATTCATCTCATAAATTATTCCCACAAGTTAGTTAATAAGTCATATTGTTAAATAAAACCATGAATTGAAAACATAAAATCTGAAACTTCATTACAATTCGCAACACCTTCCATTGTCAACTTAGAAGAAAGTTTGCCCATGCCTTCCATTGTCAACGCAGAAGAAGGTTTGCCCATGCCTTCCATGGTCATCTTAGAAGAAAGTTTGCCCATTCCTTTCACGGTCATCTTAGAAGAAATTGTGCCCATGCCTTACATTGTTATCTTAGAAGAAAGTTTGCCCATGCCTTCCACTGTCAACTTAGAAGAAAGCTTGTCCATGCATTCCATGGTCATCTTAGAAGAAAGTGTACCAATGCCTTCCATTGTCAACTAAGAAGAAAAATTGCGCATGCATTCTATTGTCAGCTTAGAAGAAAGCTTGCCTATGCCTTCCAAGGTCATATTAGAAGAAAGTTTGCCTATGTATTCTATTGTCAGCTTAGAAGAAAGTTTGCGCATGCCTTCCATTGTCATCTCAGAAGAAATTGTGCCCATGCCTTCCATTGTCATATTAGAAGAAAGTTTGCCCATGCCTTCCATGGTCATCTTAGAAGAAAGTGTGACCATGCCTTCCATGGTCATCTTAGAAGAAATCTTGCCCTTGCATTTCATTGTCAACTTAGAAGAAAGTTTGCCCATGCCTTCCATTGTCATCTCAGAAGAAATTGTGCCCATGCCTTCCATTGTCATATTAGAAGAAAGTTTGCCCATGCCTTCCATGGTCATCTTAGAAGAAAGTGTGACCATGCCTTCCATGGTCATCTTAGAAGAAATCTTGCCCTTGCATTTCATTGTCAACTTAGAAGAAAGTTTGCCCATGCCTTCCATTGTCACCTTAGAAGAAAGTGTACCCATGCCTTCCATTGTCATCTTAGAAGAAAGTGTGCCCATGCCTTCCATTATCAGCTTAAAAGAAAGTTTGCCCTTGCCTTCCATTATCATCTTAGAAGAAAGTTTGCCCATGCATTCTATTGTCAGCTTAGAAGAAAGTTTGCCCATGCCTTCCATGGTCATCTTAGAAGAAAGTTTGCCCATGGATCCTATGGTCAGTTTAGAAGAAAGTTTGCCCATGCCCTCCATTGTCAATTTAGAAGAAAGCTTTCCCATGCCTTCCATGGTCATCTTAGAAGAAAGTGTGCCCATGCCTTCCATTGTCATCTTAGAAGAAAGTGTGCCCATGCCTTCCATTATCAGCTTAAAAGAAAGTTTGCCCTTGCCTTCCATTATCATCTTAGAAGAAAGTTTGCCCATGCATCCTATTGTCAGCTTAGAAGAAAGTTTGCCCATGCCTTCCATGGTCATCTTAGAAGAAAGTTTGCCCATGCATCCTATGGTCAGCTTAGAAGAAAGTTTGCCCATGCCCTCCATTGTCAATTTAGAAGAAAGCTTTCCCATGCCTTCCATGGTCATCTTAGAAGAAAGTGTGCCCATGCCTTCCATTATCAGCCTAAAAGAAAGTTTGCCCTTGCCTTCCATTATCATCTTAGAAGAAAGTTTGCCCATGCATTCTATTGTCAGCTTAGAAGAAAGTTTGCCCATGCCTTCCATGGTCATCTTAGAAGAAAGTTTGCCCATGCATCCTATGGTCAGCTTAGAAGAAAGTTTGCCCATGCCCTCCATTGTCAACTTAGAAGAAAGCTTTCCCATGCCTTCCATGGTCATCTTAGAAGAAAGTGTGCCCATGCCTTCCATTGTCATCTTAGAAGAAAGTGTGCCCATGCCTTCCATTGTCATCATAGAAGAAAGTGTGCCCATGCATTCTATTGTCAGCTTAGAAGAAAGTTTGCCCATGCCTTCCATTGTCATCATAGAAGAAAGTGTGCCCATGCATTCTATTGTCAGCTTAGAAGAAAGTTTGCCCATGCCTTCCATTGTCATCATAGAAGAAAGTGTGCCCATGCATTCTATTGTCAGCTTAGAAGAAAGTTTGCCCATGCCTTCCATTGTCATCATAGAAGAAAGTGTGCCCATGCATTCTATTGTCAGCTTAGAAGAAAGTTTGCCCATGCCTTCCATTGTCATCATAGAAGAAAGTGTGCCCATGCATTCTATTGTCAGCTTAGAAGAAAGTTTGCCCATGCCTTCCATTGTCATCATAGAAGAAAGTGTGCCCATGCATTCTATTGTCAGCTTAGAAGAAAGTTTGCCCATGCCTTCCATTGTCATCATAGAAGAAAGTGTGCCCATGCATTCTATTGTCAGCTTAGAAGAAAGTTTGCCCATGCCTTCCATTGTCATCATAGAAGAAAGTGTGCCCATGCATTCTATTGTCAGCTTAGAAGAAAGTTTGCCCATGCCTTCCATGGTCATTTTAGAAGAAAGTTTGCCTATGCATCCTATGGTCAGCTTAGAAGAAAGTTTGCCCATGCCCTCCATTG
>NW_016183718.1:0-5460 GCF_001687245.7 Rhagoletis zephyria | reverse complement strand
CTCGAAAGTTTGGCATTGCCTGCAGATTTGCGATCGCTATTAGAAAATTTTCGAAAACTGTACTCGATCCCAGGCAATGCGGAATGATGGGAGATCATATCTATTCACTATACCCCAGCATCCGCTATTGCAAACCATTATTTTGTAGTGCAAATGAATTTCCAGCCTAATAGTCACATTAGGTAAAATATATATATGCGTGTATGATGTGTATACATATATGTGTCCATAGTTTCCTATATATGTATGTACATCCAGTCGGAAAAATGAGGAGCGTTTCCAAACAAACGCTTAAGGGAAGAGATTTTTCGATATGACCTTCTCTTTGGAAGCTTCATTAGAAGATCTTCCAATAGTTCTGAGGCAGACGAGAAGGTTGATTACTATGGCAGCATAAGTAAGTTTTTTTTTAATTAATTTATTTTATTGCGATCTGTAATTTACATTAAGCAATTTTTAATAGTTATTACTAAATAAAAACATTCATATATGGAATAAAGCTAGTGGTGTAACCATATTTCATTCGCAGGTGTTCAATATTAGTAGAGATCTAATATTGGTAATTTTTTTTAAGTTGCTACATATAAGGACAAAGTGACTAATTACGACGACAAAAATAGAAAAACAAAACCCTTTAAATTTTATCACACATACCTTTTTAATACTCTTTATAAACCAGTCCGAAATGTAACCAATAAACAACTTTTTCATTAAAAATGAGATTTTTGAGAATTGCTTAATTGTAAAAAATTCAAAGCGGCGTTACCCAATTTAAGTTTTTTGGTAGAGGGGATTTTATATCCTAAATTTGGGAGTGTAAATAAAATAGTTGTATTAACATTTACCTTTTAAAAATAATGAATATCTATTCTTGAACACTATTTGTTTTTGTTATTTTTTTGGCCGTTATTATATTCAACAATTTATATTGACCTCGATGCCGTTTTAAATGAAAATTTTATTGTGGAAAAGCAACAACAATTTGAAAAAATGGTAGAAGTGATAGCTATTTCGGAAATCACCACATTTCCTCATCAGACTTCTTTTCAGTAGGATTCGAACCGACGATCCCNCTTTGTAAATTATCGTTTGCTTTTTTCCACTATTTTCATTTTTGTTATGCCAACACAATCAAGCGCAGCTATTCCGCTGCAATTCACTTAAAACGGCCTCAAGCTCAATATAAATTGTTGAATATATTCTTAAAAATGTTTAAATTTTAATAAAATTTTAGTGAATATATTCTAAAATATCTTAGTGTCATTATATCATCTGATTGTTTCACAATGTAGCTAGCCAGCACTATTACAGTTTTCTATATCAGATACGTTTATTTCTGACATATTTCAGACAATGAAAGTACAATTTCGATATTTTCTTTGTCCATGAAAACTAGAAACACAGTTATCAACTTATTGAGCATTAGACGTCTTATATTGCAAAAACAAAAGGAGAAATATTCGGTTATTTGTTCAATGTTTTTGGGGTGGCAAGCGGAGACGGACCCATTAAAAAATTGGGTAAAATTAGAATTTTGATAGAGAAAATGTAAGCCCAACTCCAGTATTTTTTAATAATTTGTATCTGAAATTTAGGAATATTTATCTTAAAGTTAGGTGTAGTTGTTTGACCATAAAATTCAAAATTGTCAAAATTGTTTGCTTTGGGTTAAGCATTTGGACACATTAAAACAAAATTATTGATTCTAAGAACAAAATATTTGTAAATAACCAAAAAATTAATAACAAAATTTGCAAGGTTTTAGATATTGGATATGGTAGCACGAAATGTCACAATCTACTTAATTGTCCGGTTGTTAATATGGCGAGGAAAAAGTGACAATGAAACTACCTTATTTTTTGTATCATGGTACATAGGAGTATTCGAATTCACTGATTACGAATATCATAATAAATGTTCGAAAACAAAATGGCGATCAATATGGCGGACGAATTAAGAAAAAAAAAAACTATCGATTATTATGAACTCTTCCATGGGTTTTCAGGGTCACTGACTGCGAAATTTATATTATATTTTCGAAATTAAAAATGGCGGCAATTGTTACGGCATACATTTATCATACAAAAAAATAGGTAATTGCTCATTTGCCAATTCACCATTCTTTAATTTGTCCACCGATTTTCTTCGTTAGCAGCGTGACTTTTTAATAAAAGAAATGCCTTAATACAAATGAAAAAATTTACAAAAAAATTTGTTGTTTTTTTCCCCTCGTAAAGTTTAATTTTTCTCATAAATATCCACACTAAATATCATAAAATTTTGACACGTATTTTCTGAAAACGGTATCGTAATCTAGATATTAAAATTTAGTTTAAGGCCCAATTTCACAGTGCGTAGTTAACCCAGAATCGGCAGTTAACTATAGATTGCTCTACTGAAAGTCTGTGGTTAACTGGCGCCTCTGGGTTAACTATACACTGTGAAATTGGCCCTAAGTGCTTCTATTGTGTTCTATTTTATAGTTTTGTCGACTGAGTATGTACATTGTACACACACATGTACTTATATATATGGACAAGCATATGTATATAAATATACATATGCTTAAATATGTAGGTATGTATATTAGGGTGCGTAAATTTTGCGCGTATATCAGAGGAGGATGCTACGTCTAATTCTAAGCAAATTTGCCGAAGAAACCAAGGGGTTCAAAATCAATTTAGAGTTTGCCAAATTGCGAAAATCGGTTTCGATGAAACTGTGTAAATTTTCACTGTTGCGCCCTCTGGTGGCAGTTTTATTCAAAATATAAATGCATAAATACATTCCTCATACCAAAAAACCCCTTTTGGCATGTTCTTAAACATAATTTAGGCACTACAGCAAAATGCTAACAAACCTATTTTCGCAATTTGGAAAACTCGAAATTGATCTTAGACCAATGGTTTCTTTGCTTAGAATTGGACGTAGAATCCTTTTGTGCTGCACGCGCATAGTCGAAAAAATTGACCATACAAATTGACCCGCCCTAATGTATATACTTGTAGTTACATTCATACATGCATCTGAATGTGTTTTCCTCTTAGCTAATTGCAAATTGAACATTTTTCTAGTTTACATACATATATGTATGTATGCATTGCAATTTTGTTGCAAAAACACATTAGATCTAAAATGGAAGTAAGTATGTATTGATTTCTGTAGTAGAGCCAGGTTTTACTTTGCATTATACTTATGCATAAGTAGAACCACATATCCATAAAGCTTAAGTTCGTATGACCTTTTTGAATACGTATGCATGGAGTCATTATATACAGATATACACACATGGATATATACTATCGAAGCAGTTGCAATTGTTTTGTTTAAAGTGGGGGAATAGAAAAACTTTTCCAGATGTCTCACTCAATGTCGGCTAGACCAGCATATTCTCAAGTACCACACTGGTGTATAACTTGGTGTAAATTTGTGAATTTTGGTACAATTAATCAGATTTATACCAAAATTCGTAAATTTATACCAAGTTATACACCACTGTGCTACTTGAGTTTTCTACTTGGAATTATCTTTATTTTTTCATATTGATATATGCATGCACATATATATGGGTTGTTCCATACCAAAACGGACGGGGTTCACACTTCATGTGTTTGATGCGTTTCAAGTTTTTAAGGTTGATGCATAAATATAAATAATTAAAAAATATATAAAATTTTTTTTTAATTTGATTTTAAAATATGAAATTTGAGCTTGATTAATACAATTTTGAAAACTTTACAGCACAAAAACAAAACCAAATCGATTTAATAGTTTTCCAAATATCTTGAAAACGGGGCGAGGAAAAAATTTGAGAAAAATTACACATACACACATCAAAATTCTCCACGAAAAGAAATATCAAAATTTTTTTTCTTGAAAAATTTTTCACATACACATTTTTCTAAAAAAAATAGGTTTCTGAAAATATATGCCATCTCAAAGAAAAAAAAAATTAAAATAAATCACGATGGTAGCTCTGAGTATTGCGCAATATTTAAGTGTATTATTATGGGGTGCACTCTATAATAATTTAAATTATGAATTTTTTTACACTGAAGTTGAGTAAAATGAGTACATTACAAATTTACGAATTTTTAATTTTTTTTAGAATTTTTTCGAGTATGCAGTTTTGAGTGTCGTAACGGGTTTTAAAGATAATTGCATGGTCTGCTCTTTTGCATAACCTATTTTTATGATGGTTTAGCTGAGAAATTGTAAACATCAATTTATGTGACCTTTGACCTCGAATAATTTTTTTTTACAGACCCGGGATCGATAAGCACTTTTCACATTTCATTTATAATGACGTTTGTAACATTCGTACGAATTTTCAGCTTTATGCAAGTTACTGCAACCTTAAAAATCTAACTTGACCGGGCAAACAGAAAACAAGTTTGAAAGGATGGTTTAAATAGAGTAGCAATTAGTTAAGCGGGTTATAATGCCTTTCAATTGGGTTGGCACGCTATTATTTACGAAAAAAAAGAAGTTGTGCTACTATGTTAAAAAAAAAATAATAATTTTAATTGAAATCATTTTCTATTTTTATTCACTTTTCAACGCATGTCCAAGAGCCTCTTTCCTTTGTAAAGGGGCATACAAATTATACAAAAGGGTGGTAAAAGTAACGTAACTGTAGTTGATCCACCCAGACAGACAGGGAATATTTATTTTTAAAAGTCAGATCGACGAACTTGGAGGAAAGTGAAAGGAATAAAAACTAAACAATCATACGGTCCAATATTTTTGATTTTATCTGGTGCGTAAGCAAACAAAGCTGATGATTTTCCGACACGGGATCAGGCATCATACAACCGACCATGTGAGAAACATGGATTTTCAACTTAATACCACAAACACTCAGTGACTGTCCTTGTGACTTGTTTATAGTCATCGCTACAAGCGTTTGAGTTCGGTGGGAATAAATAATGATGTGTGGAATCAAAATGTCTTCTCCTTTAAACTTTCCTTTGATAAATGTTTCTTCGAAGACGTTGCTCATCAATTTATTCACCGCCATCTGGCTTAGAGTTACCAGATGCACCAATTTTAGGCATGCAGTTATAGTCCATGAAATTTGAATAGGATAAATTGCGAGTTTCAAGACGCTAGGAAATCACGTTCATTTTTAATAATTTTTTACAAATAAAAAAATTTACTTTTGCAAAATATGCAAAACGCCAAAAAGGAGAACATTTCAGGACACATCGCTTTTAGGCAAAAAGGAGGACATGTTCTCCTAACGGAGGACGTCTGGTAAACCTAATCTGTGTTCCATTACAAAGATGTGCTTGGTTGGTATTTCGCAGCATTACGATTACCGAACTGACTTTCAATTGGAGACTATGAGGCTACGACTACTTCGCCAGCAATTTATTAATAAATTTCTGCAATGTTTTGGAATATTTTTCGTATGAGTTCGGTGAACTGACACACACCGGAGGGCAATATAATGCAGCC
>NW_016183717.1:0-5460 GCF_001687245.7 Rhagoletis zephyria | reverse complement strand
ATACATACATATATACCAGACTGAAGCTTGTTGGCAACAGTCATTCCCCGTTCGATCACAAGGCCGACATTATAACTAAATAAACGAAGTAATCAACTTTTTCAGACCTGTAGCACTCTGCTCTGACTATTTGTCTGATGGCGGCACACCGTTCACTCCCAGAGCTACACGCTTTGCTTCCCTACCTAATTTCGATGATGTCGATTTCGTCGGCATACATCAGCAATTGTACGCTCTTGTGAGGAATTGTGCGAGAGCGGCTCAGATCGGTGGCTCTTCTACAATCTTCTCCAAAATCTAGGGAACCACAAAGGGCTCGGACACTTCTCGCCCAATTCTGATGTAGCTGGTGGTATTTATTTCGCAACGTCTTCTTCCATAGCCATATTAATTTCGTGGGAATATCAAATACAGACATCGCGACATAGAAACAACTGTTTTCGTGCAGTCGAAAGCGGCTTAGAAATTAACAAATAGCTGCTCCGTGTCGATCTGATTATGACGGTTCTTTTAAAATATTTGACGTATGGTGAATAACTGGTATGTGGTGAATTTTCTAGGTCTAAAGCCACACTGATAAGGCCCAATCAGTTAAAAAAAAAAAAAATACAATATATTTTTACGGTATATCTATTACTTTTATACTTACTATTTTTACACTTACTAGATATTTATGGAATATGATTTTATTCATGTGGATGACTTTCGGTCAAGATATCCAGGCTGAAAGAGCTGTCACTGTCAAAATAACATATGATTAAAAAGGACCACTAAATGGAGCAGCCGTTACTGCATAAGAGCGGATGCATGCATTTTATTAAATCCTTCCCTTTTCGGGTGGTTTTTCTTTCGGCCAGCATATTAATATCGTCTCACTTCTTTCTTCTCCTCCCTATATTAGTCGAACAAAGCCCCTTTAGGCGGAACATTTTTTATCTGAAGCTTTGTGACATTCCTCATCGTACCAGTTGTAATGTGCTCGATGTAGAGAGACAGAGGTGGCACATTCCGCAGTACCGCTACTTTATTCTTGGCCAATTTGACAGTATCAGCTGATCGTGTGGTGTCATTAGTTGCGATCCCGTACGAGTCCGGACTAGTCAGAAATAGTCAGAATCAGTCAGATTTTACTGGAAATCAATCCCGTACTCGGTTNCTACCAGTAGAGAAATAATCGGTGGAGAAGAGTCACAGAAACGAGCTAATGATTTTGACAGTGCGAGTTTCGCCGTGGTGAGTTCCAATAGTTGCCAGTTGGCACAGAAAAGAAATGACTGGCATGCTTTGCTGAACTCGGCCAAAATTGCTTAGGCGGTTAAAGCGCCAAATGAGAAGAAGAAGAAGATGATGTTGAGGAAGAAGAAGAGTTCGCCGTTCGCCGGCTGCAACTCATCTCACCTCAGCTCAACTCTAAACTCACCTCACTTGAACTCACTTCACTTCAATTCACTGCACCTTAACTTAACTCAACTCACGTTTCCTCGCCTTAACTCTCGTTATAAGCTTAAACTAAGCTTGGTTTTAGTGGTTGAATATCACCCCGCTGGGCGAATACGAATTTGGAAATATGCATTTTTATTTGTCAATGTTATTNTTGCTTTCAGAATCCGCAAGGTCTTTGTGTAACGCCTACGTTTGGGCGAAATACATTTTTCTTTGGAAATGGCCTTGCAAACATATGTTTATATTCGAAGGGGGACGCACAGTGCGGCCGAAATCCAAAAGTGCGGCCGAAATTCGCTTTGAAGCTTTGAAGAAGCTTTGATTCCAAATTTCGTACTAGGGAGTTTTCGGGGTCACTAATTACGAATCCGCTGTAAGAATTTCAAAATTCAAAATGGCAGATCCAGTATGGCGTCTGGTATATTTCGAGCTTTTTAATTAGATTATTTGGGAAGATTTTGAGTATGTAGTTTTATAGCCCACTCAATTCTAGTGTCACAAAGTGCAAGTTTGAAGTAGCTTGGGCTTACCGTTGATTTTTATTGTTTTTGTGACATTTTCTTCCATACGAAGTATTTTCGATGATATGATGAAAATGAGTAACACCTTCAACAAACAAAATTTCTAAAAATCAACCGCAAGTCGCAACTACCTAAACTTGCACTTTTTTATACCTACATTAAATGGGCTACAAAACTGCATACTCAGAATCTTTCCCTAGAATCTACCTAATTAAAAAGCTCAAAAATTTTATATACGGGTGAAGCTAATATAACCGTGATAAGAAAAAATATATTAAAATTTCAGTGGCAGATTTGGGCTGCTGAATTTTATTNTGTAGAATCTACCTAATTAAAAAGCTCAAAACTTTTATATACGGGTGAAGCTAATATAAGCGTGTTAAAAAAAAAAATATATTAAAATTTCAGTGGCAGATTTGGGCTGCTGAATTTTATTTTATTCAGTAGCTAATACTTTCTTAAGTAACCTTTAGTAGGTTTAAAGGTAGCAACCGACGGCGTTTCATTACTATTTCATTTAACAACACAAATTTGGTTAAAAAATAAATAAAAAAAAAACATTATATTTTTATTTCTAAAAAATTTCTGTTAGAGTGTTAATATTCACAAAAATTTTTACGTATTTTACTAGCCTTCAGACGTAGATTCCNGGCGTTTCATTACTATTTCATTTAACAACACAAATTTGGTTAAAAAATAAATAAAAAAAAAACATTATATTTTTATTTCTAAAAAATTTCTGTTACAGTGTTGATATTCACAAAAATTTTTACATATTTTACTAGCCTTCAGATGTAGATTCCATTTGGTTTTGTTGGAATTCCTTTACTAAAAGTACTTTTTCACGTTTACGACTTTTCCCTTTGAATCCTCCTGAATGTTGTGCATGGGCGTAGGCCAAATTCCGACTGAAAATAAAGAAGGAACTTGGGGTGCACGCCGTTACTGTGAACGGTTTTCGCTTCTTAGAGGATCCCTTTAGCCAACTCAATGATGAAAAAACCCGATCTGTAAACTTTGTTTTTTTCCAATTTTGGCCGCACTTTTGGATTTCGGCAGCACTGTGGGACGGTCTAATGTACATACATACATTCGTACCTACATTGTATAGCAAGTAGTAAACTGTTAGCACAGAGATTTAAAATGTACGCTATTTTAAGCGCTTAACGAAGCTTAAGAAGCCGAGTAATATGGGTATAAATCTTTACACTTCTGAACTTAACACAAAAGTTGAGTTGTGTGGTTTAAGCAAATGTAAACAGACACATACATACAAACGCATGCCAAATATTATGGTTGTGTGGCTTTAAGTAGCTTAAAAAGGACTTAACGCGGTTAACTCACTTCCAAGCTGGATACGGCTGAAGCAGAACGCTGATGTTAAGTAGAAAATGGAAAATTCAAATTGCTTGAAATGCCAAGAAACCCAAACTACTTAGTACTTTAAGGAAATGTTAATGGAGTATTTCTGGTTAGTCAAATGCACATAAAAGAACGAAATGTTTACGGCCTCTGAGGTAAATTTAGTGCTTGAAAATTTGCTTTGAAGCTAAATATTTATATACATATGTTCATACATATTTCACTAAGAATAAAACGAAAAAGTTTAGGAAAAAGTTAGCGAAAGGAAAAAATTAAATTTCTTATAAGTTTTTTTTTTTANTAAATTTCTTATAAGTTTTTTTTTTAGTTATTTTAGGATAATGGCACAAAAAACGACTCATAAATGATTAACAGCAATTTTTTTCTTGGTTTAACCTTTGAAGTTATCTGCGAGTTTTTCAGCAAAAAAGTAAATCCTTTGATGTCTCACAAGTGTGGCTATTTGAGGAGCTGTGTCAACAACCTTTGCGGTTGTCTATTTGAAAGAAGGCGAATATTTAGTCTTGACGCTTGTTCTGGCTTGGGTTTCTCCTCATTCACCGCAACCAAATTGTAAACGCAAAGCCTTAATTTTGCGTGCGCCACATCACTTCCACCAACTGCAACCCGCAACAACATTGGGGGTGTTTAGTGAGTTAATGGTAAATGATGTTGAAATTACCAAAAGCGCGCAGTAGTAGGGTTGGGTAAAGAGCGTGAATGCTTGCTGCTATTAAAATTCATTAATTTTTTTTAATGGAGCGCTGTGGGCGTTTTTACTTTTAATCTGGTTTTCTTTTTTTTTAAGGCTTAAACAGAAAAAAGCTATTCGCCGTGAAATGCAACAAAAAGCAATTACATTGCATGTACAAATGTGCGTAGGCTTTTTTGTAAATATGTATAAAAAAAAAACATTTGGGTTGGTAGCTCACCTGTACGTATACGCAACATTAACTTTTTATGCTGTTATATGATTACATACATCAACCCTTTCTTTTGACATTCCTGTGCTTGTGTGTCGCTAATTACTTCGGTTTAACTTTTTTTTTTTTGATTTGACGGAAAATTAAACATTTAAATGCAGCCCATTTTTCGCCTTTGTAATTGTAAAAATTATACATATAAGCATTCGAATATTGAAAGAAATTTAGATAATCAAGAAAAGAGTAAACTGCGCTAAACTTTATTTCTTTTATTTTTAATATTTTGATTGAGTTTTGTACCACAATTGTTTATTAGGAAAAATTGAAAAAGCAACAATTATCTCTTTTACATTTTATGTAAAAAGTTGTAATTCAAATTATTTTGCTTTCAGTGGAATTATTTTGAAATTTTCTGTCTACTGCTCACAACTTTCAAGAAGCTGCGTAGTTTAAAAGACCGTCTGGGCCCCCCATAAACCTTTAAAGTCGTCCTCTTGCATTTACGCTTTACACTTTTTATGGTTCGCAAGTTTTGCTTCGCACTTGACTGGGTTAAAATCAACCAATTACACAAAGATAATTATGAAGTATGTATTTAAAACGAACTTTGAAAATGTTTTCTTCACTCATCTGCCACTCTTACGACTCTTACCACTTTTACTCTTACTCTCTNCAAAATTGAAAAAGCAACAATTATCTCTTTTACATTTTATGTAAAAAGTTGTAATTCAAATTATTTTTCTTTCAGTGGAATTATTTTGAAATTTTCTATCTACTGTTCACAACTTTCAAGAAGCTGCGTAGTTTAAAAGACCGTCTAGGCCCCCCATAAACCTTCAAAGTCGTCCTCTTGCATTTACGCTTTACACTTTTTATGGTTCGCAAGTTNCCCGTGCTAATAAAATGAAAGAATAACCACACAGCTGTTCTAAATTGTCGTTTTCCCACGTCAAAGGACTTCATTAAATAAAATGTCGCAGAGCAATTGGAAAGGCAAATAAAGGATGACAACGGAGTAAAATTTACATCTTTGCAAAAGGAATGAACTAGGAATTTCTTTTCATCTTTTTGTAAACTTGATTCTCGTGGCTAATTTGAAGAGAAAGCGGTCAAATGCTATTAACCCGTTTAATGCTGGTGTAGGATTTTCGAACAAATATTTCCGATGTTGAAGATGAAGTCTCTGCGATGAGCAGAACCCGAGATATAAC
>NW_016183715.1:1076-5463 GCF_001687245.7 Rhagoletis zephyria | reverse complement strand
ACATACATACATACATACATACATACATACAAACATACATACATACAACTTGCATAAAAAAGCGGAACTTTATCTATTGATTTAAAAGAGAAATATTACATTAATTGACGTTAACACCCAAACGGCCATATGATACTTTAGATGTGAGTGACGAAACGCAATGCCGACGACTCCCCGCCCGGACCAAGGCGCGCATACGATTCCCTCGCTAATTTACGAAAGGCGGGTCGGTTGTCGAATCGAATGTTTTATCTTTGGCTTGCTTGATTGCTATCAACCGTGTGCGTTGTAATTTCTCAGCCCCCTTCATTGGCATTTGTGCTTACACACATTGCTCCCGTGCTCGGGTGGCGGCCTAGCTGATGCACAGTGGGTGCAATGGTCATTCTAGCTGCTATTAATTAAAAATTTTGATGATTGGAATAGCATTTTTTTACCTACGGTGACCATTCGTCCTGTTTTGTTCGAGGCAGTCCCCTTTTTCGACAATTGTCCTGGCAATTTATTTTTACTGCTTGTATTGTGCCATTGCAAATGTAATTCGGACCCAATATAATTTGGAAAAATTCGCGATCTTCATCAAATCGATGCTGCATTGTTAATTACTATGATTGCATTGAAAGTTTGAAAACGAAAATACAAAAAAAAAATTTTAAGTAAATAATATTCCAATTAAAGTCGTAAAAAAGTCAAATTATTGAAAATCGAATTTATTGGGACTAAATATTATATATAATGCTCCGATTTGTCCTATACTTGGCAGATATACATATATACATATGTACGATCGGATAAGCAACAGCCGAGCTATTAATTTACATAAATGATTCCTGTAAATTGACCGTTTCACCAAGCAGGCACTAGAAGTCTTTTATATATATAGCTCATATTCAAAATAATTTTTTTAAATAGCTTGTTATTATTAGGGACCGAGAACAAAAGGTATGATCGAAACTAAATGTCGTTCTTGTCGTTTTGTTCACATGAACGCTTAAAAACCCAAACCGAAATGAGAACAAAACCTTCGGGAATGTTTTCACAAGAACGCAAGTGAGAACAAAACTGTCGATAACGTTCTCAACGGGAATTATATAAGAACAAAACCCTGTGAAACGTACCCAAAAAGGACAAAATGCGAATAATACTATCGGGAACGTTTCTAAAAGCGCAAAATGGGAAGCAAAGTTTCCGAAACGTTCTGGCAAAAAACAAAACGGGAACAAAAGTCTAAGGAACTTTTTCTCGAAGGACTATTTCTGGCTGAGAACGAAACATGAACAAATCTTCCCTAAACTATTTGCGAAGAATGGGAAAGAGAAAAACACTTTTCTAATTGCGTTCCATTAGTTTGAAATGTTTGAGTATTAAAATTAAACAAAAACAAATTGAAAGATAATTATGCAAATGAAATTAACGAAAGACTTAAGACACGAACTTTTCTTGCACAGAAAATGAAAAATTGTTTCATAAATGTACAGTACGCCCTAATGATAAATGATCTGAACCAGTGATGCCAACCGAGAGAGAATTCCCCGATTTTGGTGGAATTTGAATTTCTCAGGGGAATCGGGGAGTGACTTAAAATTTTTGGGAATTCAATATATAAACGATTTTGATTAAAACATTCCTATTGAGGATAAAATTGCATTTATGAATTACAAATTGTGATAACAATCTCTCATTTTGCATCACGGGTTTGAAACATTACGTAATTGCCTCGGGCAACCATGTGGATATTAAAAAAATTGTAACTGTGCAACCCTTTTATATTATAAATATATAAAATGTTAAAAAGACTTTCCTTATTACATATCTACTTATATCACAATTACTGACACTTGTTGTTTTTTTTTTAATAAAAATGAGCATGAAGTGCCTTAAATATATAGTAAAATTTATATTGGGAGAATTTGATCGAGAATAGGGAAATTTTTTCAGAATTTTCGGGGAATTTGCCCCAGGGGAGTTGGCTTCCCTGATCTGAATTGAAACGATTTTAAATCTCAACATGCAGACGCCTCTCCCAATCTTAACGTTAAGTTCTCAAAACCTTTGTTCTCGTTTTCTTCTCTAGCAGAACGTTCACCAGATGTTTGTTCTTATTCGATCCTCCAAACCAGAGCGCGTTTTGGGTAGAAAAAATGTATGATATTTAATTACGTGTCGGCATACTAAAAGTCCATACAATTTTAATGAAAATCGTATCAAAATTAACAGAAATATTATAAGATCGGGTTTAGGTCCTATATACTGGAACTATACTATATTGTGATCTGATTTATCTGACACATTGCAAGTATATAAAAAAGTTATATTTTATATAGATTAACGTTCCTGAAGCTACGGTGCATATCGGACAACTGCGATATTAATTTTTGTTCTGCTAGACTGGTCATTTAGGCCACCGTGCGATGGCAATAATTGTGTACTCACTCACAAGCTCGGCGCACACCTTAACGCCTTAAACCTCTTGAAATATAACTCAATTGGCTTGAATGGTGGCGGTGTGGTGGTAATTTTTTACCCTCTTAATCAATTAAGTCATCATCGCTATTGGTGTTTGCTTTCGCATTCTGCTTGCTTTTGTCGTATCTACTTGCATCTCTTCATAGGCGCTCATTGTCCTGGGTATTGACTTTTTATTGTCGGTTCTTTTTTTTTATTATTGGTGCTTTCACTAAGTTTCGCTCATTTTTTGTTTTTGCTTGATTTTATTGCTGTTGTTTTTGTTGCGTCGAAAATCAACACGTGTCTTTGTATACTTTTCCCATTGTGCCTATTTACTTGCTGTTTTTTTGCCTTTGTTTCCAACAGCAGGAGGGCATACATCATCTTCCTTGTTTTGTATTCTGGTTCGATTATCAAGCGACCGACCCCTCATCCATCGCACACTCGGTGTGCAGCTAATTAAGATGTAGCACCAACGTCTACTAAATTATTTGATTAAATAAGTAAACATGAAATGAAGTGAATTATAATTAAATAAAAATTGAAGTTGTCATATGCGCGTAAAAATAGATTTTATTTAGTACTTCGTGTTTTTTTTTTTTGTTTTTGTTACGTGTATCTATTAATGTAATCTTGTTATGTTAGAAGAGGTATATTAAAATTTATTGGTATCCGCATTTGTTTTCCTGTCATTTTGCACTCGGCTAAGTTAATTGATGTTTTGTATTTAACCTCTGACTCATTTCAAAGCGACGTTTTCGAAAACAAATCGGCGCTGCTTTTTGTCACTGTTTCATGCGCTATCTTAACACTTATATATCGAAACATTGATAGATCCAAAATACTCGAACTCCGAAAAATATTGCATACAAATTTTCTCAGCTGCCTGCGATTTCAGCGAGTTTTGACATTGTCGAGCCCCCTTTTCCAGTTGAATTGGATAGGAAGGATATATTGGAGCAGATCTCGGAATCCTACACATATATGTGTATGTATATTTGGCTTAAGAAATGGCTACAATACTAATGCCGAATTTCCACTAGGCATCAAAATGACAAAAATTGGAGGAATCTTACAAATGCCACGTGGAAATGAATTTATTAACTACATTTTTAACGTAATGGCAAAAATATTTTTTAATGCCCGAGCTTGTCATTGCAATCAATTGACATTTAATAGCTAGTGGAAATCCAGCATTAGTTTTGTGCAATTACTGTACTTATAAGATGTTTTGATATTTCTTATAACATTTTAAGCTCTTCAGTTTTCGTTTGTTTGGTTACCCGTAGTTAAATTTGTTTAGGAACATTTTTGCGCAATAATTTCGTTCTGGAAAGTCTTTGTAAATAGGACTTCTAGCACACTTTTAAAAAAAAAAAAGTGGGTCAAAATGATCGCTAAATATGAACTTTTTCAATTTCAGGGGGTGAAGTACCAAAAATTAAAAATTAGATGTGTTTTATGACAAAAATATACCGTATAATGCAATGAAAATCAAAAACTTAGCAGGCCAATATGTGAGTGACGCAATAGAACAAAAGTGAAAAGAGAGCTGTACATAATTTTTAAACATATGAGTACTTATACATATATCTCTTTTTTTTTTTAATTTCAAAAGTTTGAATTTAATTTTATAACAGATGGCAACTCTTTTCAAAAAAGTAAAACCTTTGTGCAAATCTACAGCCCAAATACTTATGTGTCAAAATTTTTGAAAATCGAACGACTATTAAATAATTTGAACACATTTTTTTTAACAGGTGGCAATTCTTTTCGAAAAAATAAAAATAATACCGTTTTGCACTTCTGCAGAGCCAAGCTTTTTAATATGAAACCTCATCTGACGAATGGTGCAGTGCAGATCTGATGACCTGGACAACAAAATCCGTTCGCGTATTATACATACGTTTTTTTTTTTTTTTTTTTTTTTTTTTGAAAA
>NW_016183715.1:0-1058 GCF_001687245.7 Rhagoletis zephyria | reverse complement strand
TTTTTTTTTTTTTTTTTTTTTTTTTTGTGAAAAATTGATTTGTACAATAGAATCAACCGGATTTGCACTTGATTTATTTATACACCAGAATCTAAAAATTCTGAATTTTATAAATTTTATGCTAGAAAATTTTACAGAAAATTATTTAAAAAATAAAAGAAAAACCGATCGAAAATATTTCGCTTTTGTTTTTGTTGCAGCAGCTTACTAAAGTTTGTGATGCACATAAGTAAGCATGTGTTAAGGTGGTTAGCGTCGTCGGAGCTTGTTATTCAAATTGGATTGAACAGCTTAACCTGCTGCAAAATCCAGAATGGAAATATGTCAAAATATCGCCAGCTTCACGAAGCAACTCCAAGCTCTTCGTTTATGATATCCGATTACGGAATTCAAGGGGTGAGAGTTGACGAAGGTGATTCTCAACGAATGGCCGGTCTATAATAGGCATATACGCTCGTGGCCACGCAAACCTTACAACCACTTTTTTTCAAAAAATTCGGTAGAATTTTGTCTTTACAAATTTCCATTTTTCGGACAACTCGAAAACCGCATTTAAAAAAAAGGGCGAATAGTTGAACATACTAGTAAGTAGGCTTATCTAACTATACTGATTTCCTGTCTGCGGGAAAATGTTCCATTACTTCCTCTAAGCGCTTGAATAAGTTTGCCTCTGCTTCATTTTCAAGCATTCTATGTATACTTTCCTGGCAATTTAGAAAATAAATACCTTCCAATTTAGTTGGGGCTGAAAATTGCAAACTAAGAAAATTTGCATAACATTTTTCTTTAATTTGATTGTCTTTTCCGGCTGCAGCGCCAATGATTGATTTCCAAAGCTGTCGCAAATTTTTTGCAAACATCAATCAGTAAACTTGTTAAAAGATTTTCTGCGACACGTGCGAATTTTTTTTTTTGCGAGGCAAAGCACAGCTGCGTGTAGATGTAAAAATGGAAAATTACAAGTACGAAATTGAAATGAATGACGAAAATATGGAAATTTGTCAAATGCAAAAAAAAAGATACTACTCGTAATATTTGCGAAAATTCTTTTCTCAAAG
>NW_016183714.1:0-5463 GCF_001687245.7 Rhagoletis zephyria | reverse complement strand
TCGTGGCCTTAACCGAAACCCCCCCTGTGAGAGAACTATTCAAGTAACGGTACTAGAAGACAAACGGTGGCGGCGAATTACCTGAGTGGTCGAAACTCGTCAGTGATCTTTAGAGACAAATCGAGCAAACCTTGGAGAATAAAACAGGAAGTTCAACAGAGTGGTGTCCTTTCCCACTACTGTTCAACTTTTACATTTCGGAGGGTTGAGGGAGCTAACCACCAGAGGTAGTCTCGATTGTCTCTTATGCTGACGATTGCTCAATAATGGTTTTCTCGCTTCGTCACTGCACGGAGCCTAAACCTCTCCCCTACAAAATCCTCAGCAACGCTTTTCACCACTTGGACGAAGGAGGTCAGACTGCAACTGGGTATTCTCGTCGATGACGAACCAATTCCGACGTTGAATAACCCGAAGGTCCTCAGAGTAACCTTCGAAGGTCTGCTATCCTTCTCGGCGTATACAACCGCAATTGTCAATAAAGTACAAAGCCCCAACAAAGTCCTCAACTCGCTAGCCGGCAGCACCTGCGGCAAACAAAGAAATGTTGTTGGCAACAAGGCAATTGGCCGGCCGATTCTGAACTATGCAGCGCCTGTATGGGTACCGGGGACTAGTAGGACGCATTGGATGAAGCTGCAGACCTGCCGAAACACGGCAATCAGACAGCGACAGGATTCCTTCTGATGTCGCCGCAACAACACCTGCGCGACGAGGCACATATGCTCCCGATTAAGGAGCATAACACAATGCTCTGCAAGCAATTCCTAGTAGGGTGTTATCGTGTTAGCACCCAAACAGACATCTGATTGCGGAAGAACCCTCGCCACGGCACGTCAGAAGGCATCTATATGAACTGACGGGCGAAGTCCGGGATTCATAAAACTTTCTCTGAACCGAACAACATACCGACAGGCCTCGAACGAAATTCAAAGAGAGCCAGTCCCGAGTTATATTATCTCTCGACCTGTGAATGCCGTTATGGGCACGCAACCACCTGACGTGGACGAGACAGAGCTTCGTCTGCCTCGGGAGACTCGGACCACATAGCCCAACTTCGATCGGGCTACTGCAGCAGGTTGAACTCATACCTGAACAGAATAAATGCAGATGTGCCAAATGAATTCCCGTCAATCGGAGAGACGCTCCATGACTCGCAGCATCTCTTCGCATGCCCAGTGAACCCCACCCTGCTAATGTGTCTGGCCTTATGGACAGACCCCATCGAGGCTTCGCGCTTCCTGGGTCTACCGCTATAGAGCTTGACGACGACGATACAATAACAATAGGAAACATGTGCTGGCATTAGCTTTGGGAAAAGACGACACTTCAGAGTTCTTAAAAATTTAACTTTAAAAGACACACTGCGCAATAAAATTGATTTTAAAGAGCAAAAAACTCCATCTGGATATAGTGAACAATCTGTTTTCTATGAACTGGTCTTGCATTAATTAGTTCACTCGACCCAGATAGCACTGTATGTGTATTTGAGTTTGTCGTATACTGCTTCCTCGCCGCTAAAGTACTCGCTGTACTCTTTTTGTGGCACCCATGTAGGGAAACGAAATAGAGCGGAACTGGTTCGGTTCTAGTGCGTTTGGAAGCATGACTTGTACGCGTTAATTCTCTTTTGCATGCTAGCGACTGGCGAATTTAACATTGCGATGTCCTAGGAAGTGTCAATTGTCCCCCGTTGCATCCCTTTGGCTCTAGTTCCGAACCAGTTCTAAATTCGACAGATGAGATCTAGATCGTTCTGCATGCCCTTTTCTTTAGTTCCAAACCAGTTCCTAAATCGACAAATGAGATCTAGTTCGATCTGCATCCATTTTTTATGTGTACTTCCCAACCTGTTATAGATTCGTCACCTTAGATATATGTATATTTCTAATCAGGCTTGTCGAAACATTTCCCTTCTATATTAAATACGATCGGTTGAAGGAAGGACAATACCATCACAAATGTTTAAACGCATTTATTAAAAATTTATAAACCACATTAGTAGTAGTAGTAGTATTAAACTTAAGCAGTAAGTAAAAAACAAAAGTGCGTTCTGCTTAAAAGTAAAAATATTAGTACACTTTGTCTTGCTTGTCTAAATTTAAGCATATTGATTTTTAAGTAAATTCAGTTCTTTTTAAATTTATATGTATATGTAGTACTTCGAAAGTTTTTGTAGTACTTAAATAAGATATACAGTCAGTCAATAAAGTTAAGGTACAGCGAAGTGTTTACAATACCGGCAACTATTTTTTAAATATTTGATTTTTCCCTAATTTTTTATAAAAATATGGTTAGTTACACCAAAAACCCCAAAAATCAAAGTTCCAAACCTTATGTTAAATTAAAGAAAACTCCGCAAATTTCCATCCAAATATTGCAATTTACACTCTTTAGAAAAGAGTTAAGTACGCAGTTTTTTAGCCCATTAAATTTTAGTATAACAAAGTGCGAGTTTGAGTTAGCTAGGACTTACCATTGATATTTAGCAATTTTTTTTTGTTGTTTGGTAAGTCCTAGCTTCCTCATACTTGCACTTCATTATACTAAAATTGAATGGGCTAAAAAACTGTAAACTCAACTTTTTGTAGAGAGCGTAAATAGAAAGTGAATTATTTTAATGAAATTTTGCAGAATTTTCTTAAATTTTGCACAAGGTTTGGAACTCTGATTTTTGNTGGAACTCTGATTTTTGGGGATTTTGTTGTAGAATTTACCATATTTTTATAAAAAATTACCGAACACTAAAATATTTAAAAAAAGTTGCCCGTATTGTAAAAAATTCATTGTACCTAAACTTTATTGACTGCCTGTATTAAGGTAGCTGTGCTGGATTGCATAAAAAAAAATTAATTTTTCTTTTTTTTGGTGGCTTGCATTTTTAAATAAATTTAGTGAGAAAGTGATAATTAGGTTGACACTCTTTTTTTTAAATGCCTCTTTTTCTGCAACTGCGTTGCCTTTCTCAATTGTCTTTCAGGATCTTGGCCTTTGTTTATGGAATCACTAAGTATAATGATTATTAAGTAACTCAAAAACTATACCAGTGTGATTACCGACGCATCCTTTTGAGAGGTAGCCGCACCCTTATAAGAGGAATAAGACCCAAACTTTTCAGGTCAAAATTTCAGTAGGTTGCGTCTTTATGGCATTTTCAATTTTGTAAATTATCATTATTTTTAAGTGTAAAAATAAAACTCAAAATTAATGATAATCTCTGCGCGAAAAAATAAAAATCATAAAATAATTCTTATTTGTAATCCCAAAAGTAAAAATCAAATAATAAAACTCAATAATAATTCATAAAATAATGATTAAATGCTGATTTAAATTATTTTACTCATAATGATTACCTTCCCTGCGTTTAAAATTTGAAATAAAATAGTTTAGTGAAAGTACCACATTTCACTGCTTTTGGGCTGGTGTGGGGCTAGTTACTATCGGACTGGTTCGTTTTTGGCGAAAAAGAACTAGTACTGAACTAGAAATTTGGTTCACTAGTTCGTGTTTTCCCTACAGGGATATGGCACTCGACCATGGGATCACTATGTGATTTCGCGTCATAGTTTCAGCTACGTTTTCTTATTCGTCTGCTTATTTTCAGCTGTCCATATAATCCTCTCAATGACGCTTGGCCGGTAAGTTGTTCTCTGCCAGCAGACAGATTTTTATGGCATTGCCACTAAGCGACCAGTAGCTGTTTTATTACTTTGACAATGACCGCTTGTTGGTGTGTTGTTTTCATATATGTACATTTATCTGAAATCACATAACAACTTGTTCCAAAATGAGTTAGTGCAAACTTAAAAATTTAGTTAGTCTTCACAGTATGATCACTTTTAATGTAATCTTTAGCAGTTCAAAATGCGGCGCTAACGCTAAAGTTACCAATGGGCAGTTATTCATTATGTTGGCTGGCAATCTCTAATTCATTTTCGACTTTTCACCGTTAATTGTTGTTGTTATATTAATGATAAGAGCACATTCTCTACCAAAAACGCTTGAAAAGTCTGTGTGCGCATTCGTACTCGTTTCTTCAAAGATTGAAAATTACTTATTTAAAGTATTTTTAGAATGAGATTATAATTTATCCTCAATATATACAAACAGATTAAGCCATATATGTGCATATTGGGGATGTTAATGTTTTCGATTTTGCGATCCCGAGATTTTCGGGACATCGTTCATACAACCCCGGGATCCAATAACTTAACATGAAAAAATTGCAGTAATCCCAACAAGCTAAAAAAACAAGATTGCGATTACAGTAATCCTTCATCGAACGAACTTAGATTACGATTACAGTAATCGTAATTTAAACAAGTAAGAAAGTCTAAGTTCGGGTGCAGCCGAACATTAAATTCCCGGCCCAAGTATTAAATATATGTTTTTTCCCCTTTCCGAAACCTACCGCTAGATGGTAAGCCGGGGTGTATCAATTTTGAGTAAATTGGCGTCCTTAAATTTCGAAATATTGCAGTATTCAAGCATTTCTGAAGTTTATCGTTATTTGAAAAGCGGCCGTAATTTTAGTCCGATTTCAATAATTTTCAACGTTTTGCTTTTACGTGGCAAGCACAACAAAAATACCGAGTTTGGTACAAATTGGTAAAACGGTTACCGATATACATAATGTGATCATAAGAGGGCGGTGCCACGCCCATTGTCCAAAATTGTACCATAAACGTATTTCTTGGGATAGAATTGTTGCCAGCGTCAATTTTGAATAAATTAGCTTTAATATTTACTGATTTATCGAAGATTTCGTATTTCTCTAAATTACCCTTATATGGACTGTGGGCATGGTTATTGTCCGATTTTAAAAATTTTCGGCCATTTGGTATGCTGTATCAAGGCCAACAACTGTGCCAAGTTTGGATGAAATCGGTACAGCAGATGCCAAGATATACACATGTAACCATAAGTGGGCGTGGCAACACCCATTTTCAGAAAATTTATAATATTCTTATTTTCCGTCTGAAAATTATTGTAAATATTCACCCTCAATGCGAGAGTCGTGTCGAATGCCAGTCATTTTTCGAGAGTCGAATCGTATCGAAAATTGCACGTCATTGCCTACAATTTCTACTCGACTAGTGTATTAAAACGGAAAAACTTGGCAGCACTGTATAGTTTTCGACGATTTTGGTCGTTTACTTATTTCATTACGACAATAGACAATGCTACTGTTGTCGAGTCGTACAATTTAGCCTAATTTACGACCTACGCAATGAGGCCGATTAATTTTGAGTGAATTATCTTCAGTAGTTACTAAAATATCGCAGTTTTCGTATTTCCGAAAATTACCGTTATATGGATTGTGGGCGTGGTTATTGACCGATTTTTTTAATTTTTGGCCATTTAGTATGCTGTATCATGGCCAACAACTGTGCAAGTTTGGAAGAAATTGGTATAGCGGTTACCAAGATATGCACATATAACCATAAGTGGGCGTGGCTACGC
>NW_016183713.1:0-5463 GCF_001687245.7 Rhagoletis zephyria | reverse complement strand
ACTTTTGAAGATCGTGTGCGATTTATTAAACTTATTAGTTAGCTATTTAACTATATCTATTATGAAGGGATGTTATATGTTTTTGCACAGTCACGGTAATAACTCGAGAGTGAAATTCGATAAATTTCTAAAAGTGACCAAAACTAAACTTTATTAATGAAATTTTATCAAAAAAAATAAAAATAAAAAAAGTTGAAAAAAAAAGCAAAGAAATGGCTTAGCAGATATCTGAAAATGGCGCTCATTACTGTAGCAAGGCACAGAAAAAAATTNTTATTGGTTAGAATTTTGGGAATTAATCGGTGTTTGAATACGAAAATTACATTGGCCCATTTCATATACATACACATCGCACAAGATCTTCAAAAGTGAGTCAACTGAAAATTTTCCATTTTTGAAATTATGTATTAAAAATGTACACAGAGCTTTTATTTACCTTTCAGCAAAAGCTGGAGCAAACTTTTGTTATAATTTGTTGAAAAACCTGATCAGCATGTGCTAGGAAATAGTTGTTCGCTTTCTCTGACGAATTTGTGTAATTTTGAGTTGTGTCACTTTTGAAGATCGTGTGCGATTTATTAAACTTATTAGTTAGCTATTTATTAACTATATCCTTATGAAGGGATATTATATGTTTTTGCACAGTCACGGTAATAACTCGAGAGTGAAATTCGATAAATTTCTAAAAGTGACCAATACTAAACTTTATTAATGAAATTTTATCAAAAAAAATAAAAATAAAAAAAGTTGAAAAAAAGCAAAGAAATGGCTTAGCAGATATCTGAAAATGGCGCTCATTACTGTAGCAAGGCACAGAAAAAAATAACTTTGTTATTTCTTGGGAGGAGACCCAAGGCGGATTTAAAAGCAAAAAAGATAATTTGTAAATAAATTATTTATGTAGTATGATTATTTGCCAAGACTGAAGTATAGGAAAACTTTGTGTGGGGAAAAAAACGATAATGATGTAAAGCTGAGGAAAGAGAGGAAGGCGACTACTTATTCAAATAGCGTTTTCATGTCTTCAGAAATGAATGTAAATTGTGAATTTGTTCCAATATTACGCCTTATATTTACATATAAATGTGTTTGGTTACGTACACGCACATACAAATGTATGTATATATGTAAATGTATATGTGTGTATATCATACANTGTGAATTTGTTCCAATATTACGCCTTATATTTACATATAAATGTGTTTGTTTACAAACACGCACATACAAATGTATGTATATATGTAAATGTATATGTGTGTATATCATATACATATGTATATTATATAGTGCAGGCACTAGCTNGTACACGCACATACAAATGTATGTATATATGTAAATGTATATGTGTGTATATCATACATACATACGAATCACTCACTTCCTTTTTATTGATTTCTATAGAAATTGTATATCGAAAATAGGCTATTGAAATCACGGCTATAACAAACTTTTTTTGGCGTTCAACAGCAGACCGTATATTTGTGTGTGTGTGTGTGTGTGTGTGCGTATGTCTGGAGTATTTCAAGTCTTTTGATGCTTTTGTCTCTGCCTTAGTTCAATAAATTTTATTTGTTTACGCCAATTTCGCTGCAGCCAT
Organism: Rhagoletis zephyria; assembly: GCF_001687245.7. NCBI lineage: Eukaryota > Metazoa > Arthropoda > Insecta > Diptera > Tephritidae > Rhagoletis > Rhagoletis zephyria. The sequence continues at coordinate 3,866 of NW_016183713.1, read as the reverse complement.
TTTGCTCGTTGAGAATGTCTTCTTAAACACGCATGGCTGTAAACGCTTGATTTATCAATTTGGGTTTTGTGTATGCTTTAGATATTTATTCGATGCTGAAAACAGTAATTTGAAAAAGGATGTGAAGATTTTTAAAGAATATTTACGCATAGAAAAATCGATATCGCTACCATTTATGTTATTTAGTTAGGCACAGTGGTTAGCTAAGGTTAGTAGTAGATGAGGAAAAGCTTGAAGCAATACAAAAAAGATGGGAAGAGTTGAGTGTATATAGTAAATTCTTTAGTTCACGAACTTCCGCCACAAATTAGGGGAGAAGCTGAGTAAAACACTTAGCAAAAGTGTAAACGCCAAATTTTTTTTTATATTTATCCTAATTATTTTGGAAATCACGTGTAAAAAATCAAATTTTTAACAGACACTTTACTAAATATTAGCAAAATATTATGGAAAACTATAAACGGGATAAAAGTTGGCATTTGAATGTGCTANGTTTACGCCAATTTCGCTGCAGCCATTTTGCTCGTTGAGAATGTCTTCTTGAACACGCATGGCTGTAAACGCTTTATTTATCAATTTGGGTTTTGCGTATGCTTTAGATATTTATTCGATGCTGAAAACAGTAATTTGAAAAAGGATGTGAAGATTTTTTAAAGAATATTTACGCATAGAAAAATCGATATCGCTACCATTTCTGTTATTTAGTTAGGCAAAGTGGTTAGCTAAGGTTAGTAGTAGATGAGGAAAAGCTCGAAGCAATACAAAAAAGATGGGAGGAGTTGAGTGTATATAGTAAATTCTTTAGTTCACGAACTTCCGCCATAAATTAGGGGAGAAGCTGAGTAAAACACTTAGCAAAAGTGTAAACGCCAAATATTTTTATATTTATCCTAATTATTTTGGAAATCACGTGTCAAAAATCAAATTTTTAACAGACACTTTACTGAATATTAGCAAAATATTTTGGAAAACTATAAACGGGATAAAAGTTGGCATTTGAATGTGCTGTTAAACCAAACAGTTCTGATGAGAGCCGTTGGCGCACTATGGGCACCTGCAATAGAACCAAGTATTTCCTGAAAAGGCCTGACAAGGGGGCAGAAAATATTCTTCTGAGACAAAGCAGCACTGATCTACGAGACTTGACTAGGCCTGATTACGTGGCACAATCTATGAGGACGCATATGGCCACCATAGACATCATCGACGATCCACTGTGTACACCTTGGACGAAAATACTTAGTACAGAACATTTTCTCTGCCACTGTCCGGCCTTCGCCAAACTCCCACCCGCCTCGTGCCCTTAAATGCAATGGGCAACACTGCTTCAGTGCTAGAAAAAAAATTTGTTTTTGGTGTTTCCGGCCACTCACAATTCCATTCCATTCCATTCCAAAGAGTTCCCAGAAAACTTCTGAAAATTTCGAAAAAAAGCACGAAAAGTTAAAAGTAAGAAAAACACCGANTTGAATGTGCTGTTAAACCAAACAGTTCTGATGAGAGCCGTTGGCGCACTATGGGCACCTGCAATAGAACCAAGTATTTCCTGAAAAGGCCTGACAAGGGGGCAGAAAATATTCTTCTGAGACAAAGCAGCACTGATCTACGAGACTTGACTAGGCCTGATTACGTGGCACAATCTATGAGGACGCATATGGCCACCATAGACATCATCGACGATCCACTGTGTACACCTTGGACGAAAATACTTAGTACAGAACATTTTCTCTGCCACTGTCCGGCCTTCGCCAAATTCCCACCCGCCCCTTGCCCTTAAATGCAATGGGCAACACTGCTTCAGTGCTAGAAAAAAAAATTTGTTTTTGGTGTTTCCGGCCACCCACAATTCCATTCCATTCCATTCCATTCCAAAAAGTTCCCAGAAAACTTCTGAAAATTTCGAAAAAAAGCACGAAAAGTTATGAAAAACACCGAGAAGTTCCGAAAAAAATCTTAAACATCCTGAAAGATTCAAAAAAAAAATAATTCAAATGTGCCAAAGTAATCACAATATTCATGAAGAAATTCTAGTTTATCCCGAAAAGCCTACACAAGAGAAACTTAGAAAAGTAAGTATTCGAAACACGAAAATTAAAAAAAAAATAATAATAATAATGGGATGTGACGAATGGCTTTCAAATATATTCCAACAAAGCCATGAAAAAGTCCTAAAAAGTTATGATATGACCTAAAATAATTCCGAAAACTCGAAAAGTCTGGACTATTGCAAAACGAAAAAACTCACATTAGGTCCGGAATAACCACGATTGCTTCCATAAATAATACCGAAAGACTACGAGAAAACCCATTAAAGATACTGTTTACGGTTACGCTAAAAATGGATAATTAAGCCAAATGTTTTTTTGATGAAGTGTGAAAACAAATTGCCATTCATTTCAGAATAAAAAAATTAAATTCTGCCTAAAACTCTTACATTAAAAAGCAAGAATAATCAAAATATTATAAACGAAAAAACTTTTTTAACCTTGTNTAAAAAAAAAAAATAATTAAAATGTTTCAAAGTAATCACAATATTCATGAAGAAATTCTAGTATATCCCGAAAAGCCTACACAAGAGAAACTTAGAAAAGTAAGTATTCGAAACACGAAAAAAAAAAAAAAAATAATAATAATAATGAGATGTGACGAATGGCTTTCAAATATATTCCAACAAAGCCATGAAAAAGTCCTAAAAAGTAATGATATGACCTAAAATAATTCCGAAAACTCGAAAAGTCTGGACTATTGCAAAACGAAAAAAGTCACATTAGGTCCGGAATAACCACGATTGCTTCCATAAATAATACCGAAAGACTACGAGAAAACCCTTTAAAGATACTGTTTCCGGTTACGCTAAAAATGGATAATTAAGCCAAATGTGTTTTTGATGCATATAAAGTGTGAAAACAAATTGCCATTCATTTCAGAATAAAAAAATTTAATTCTGCCTAAAACTCTTACATTAAAAAGCAAGAATAATCAAAATATTAGATAAACGAAAAAACTTTTTTAACCTTGAGAAAATCATATTTTACTGCCTGACTGGATTCATATGGCAGTTTCGAAAAAAAACTTTTAAAATTTCCAAAAAGTTAGGGTAATCATTAAAAAAAAAATCATAAAAATTGTACCGTTAGCTTCGTTTGTAAATTTTCAACAAATTCAGCCAAATAAATACATACATAGTATTTGAAAATGGAAAAAAAATTGAATATTTCATTTTGTTTTTTTTTTTTTTTAAATGAGTCATTTTTGCTTTTAAATATTTAAGTCTAATACAAATAAACCAAAATTGATTTAAGTCGATCAAACGTAATGTGTGCAAATTAGGGTAATTCAAAATAAATAAAGTCCGAATTTTAATGCCCTCACTCCCCCTAAGATGGACCTACACCGAAAAAAATTATATGTACCATTATTTTTAAATTAAAAAATTTTTAGAGGTCGCTTTTGATTCCGAAATAAAAAACAGGGGCATGTTTTTTTCGATCTAGAACAATCATAGGGGGTGAGGGCATGAAAAGTCCGATTCTACTTTTTCACGTGCATTTTTGGACCGCCCGACTAATTTACATTACAAATTTTAATGAAATTATTAAAGTCTATAAATATTTATGGCTATTGTAATTAAATTAATTATGAATCAAAAATTATGAGCGAATTCAATTATACTTTAGGAATATGCACACGCGCAACACGCATCCATACGCACGAAGAAATATACACGCGCAAATACATAAACGTATGCCTGCGAGCGACCAAACAACCGCAACGCCTTAACCCCCCCACCCCACCCACGCACTTCGAGCCACGCCACAGTGGGCTCACATTTCAAGAAGGTATACATACATATGTACGTATGTGTG
>NW_016183712.1:0-5463 GCF_001687245.7 Rhagoletis zephyria | reverse complement strand
AAGAAGTTTCACTTCAAAAATGTCCGCTCAAGGGAAGTTCCCGTCTACTAAGGCGCCCGTTAGGAGAGGTTACCTACTCGGCTACGGTGGTCAAAAGCTGTGTTGCTTTTAAATTCATAGTTTTCATGTGCATAGACTGTAGAAGGGAGAGTAATGAATAATTTGTGGTATTTTCGACGCGGGATGCCAATTTACCTTGGACTTCCAGTTGCTCAAATATAATTTTGACAGAAAAAAATATTTTTCATAATTTTTGCGGCCATCCTTTTGTCCACCATTTGACAGCATTTATACACCGGATAAAAATATGCGATTTACCTACATAAGTATAGTATTTTATTATAAAATGTTTTTATTAAAAAAAAAAAACAATTACAAATGATCGTATTCTAAGTAATTTATTCAATATTTCCTTTTCGGTTGTATGTATAAACATGAAATTAATAATAAAGGAAGTATAATAAAGTCGTTCGATAAATTAAACATTAAAATAAATATTGCAAGAATAAAAAGTGTGAATAAGAACAAAATTTTAACAAATGTTATAGAATTGTACTTAAACAAAATAGTAGAAATTTTATTGAAGAATATAAAAATTAATAGGAAAATTAAATTGAAAAAAGGAAATGCAAGGTAAGTCAAGGAGTTGCAGTCCCAAATAAGAATTCTACAACTAAGTACAAGTATTTTATTAAAATAAATTTAGCTAAAAGTACTGCATATTCAGTATTACGTAATTAAAAAAAAAATAATAATAATTCGCGAAAAGTTCTGTGGAAGGCTTAAAGGGAGAGACTCATTTTATTGCTCTCTTGAGAGCGAGAATATCTATTACAAATAAACAGAAAGTTTAGTAAGTACTAATACATATTAGCGGATTATTCACATACACTTATGTATTATTTGTTTACATGCTAGAAGTGCATAAGTCTTTGAGGTTTTTTTTTTATTTATTTCCACTCTCTTTTACTGTATTATTTTATTACTGCGTATTTCTTTTATGTTTTTTTTTTATTAGCATTTCATTTGTTTAACCACTTATCACTGTACTCTCTCTCTATTAGTGAGAGTTCAAAAGTAGTCGCTTGTATAGAAAAAGTACTTATGTCCATAAGTAAAAGTAAAAAATTTAGCCACGAAACTGCGTTGGTGTGCCAAAATATTTCGTGCTTTTTTACAGCTAAGTAAATTTAACAAAGTCTAGGCTGCTGCAAGCACACAGAGGCATCACTGCACTTACTCGGTGTCTTCTTGGTTTGTCGAATTTCTGTGCGGTTTTTACTTTATTTTATCTTAACTTAATACACTAAATAGCGTCTATCAAAAAGTGTTTGACTTTCTGACATTTTCTGCTACTTCCTCTATATATGTATGTATGTATGTATGTATATGTAGGTTTCCTTGCTGATATCATCTTCTGCTGCGCATCTACAAAGACGCTATGAACGGTGTTAAATCGGGGAATTTGAAAATATTTTGTGGTCGTGAACGTTGCACACGCACCGGTGCTTGTACTGAGGCTTGACGCGCCTGCGCAAAGTTGCCGCCATTGCCGTTGCCATTCAAATAGATGCCACACTGAGAGTTGCATACTTCATCACGTAGAATGGCGTCTTTGGGCCATTGACGTATCAGTTGGCCGCAATCGGTAATGCGTAGCGAGGCGCATTGTGGCTGTGGGGGTGAAAGAGCGCGGTTTTTTATTTATTATTTTTTTTTTGTATTACATACACTGGCTGAAATTAGAATTTTTTTGGTTAATTTTTCAACTTACGCCTTCGGCTGAGCACACACAGCTGGTACAGGGTGATGGGAATGCGGATTCACCAACGCGCACATGTCTATTGCCTATCTGACAGCCTTGGACATTTTCACGCCACAAACTTAAATCGATTTGCGGCATGGAAGAGCAGGGCACACGTGGATTGCTGGAATGAGAGAAGGGGAAGAAAAAGCGAGAAGTAGTAAAATTAAAATAAATTCTTAGCAGAAGAAATTTTTAATGAAAAAATGTGTTGTTTACCGTTTACTTTTTTCACTCTTAATATATACATTAGGGTGTTCAATATTTTTTTTCGGCTACCCTTCAGAATTGCAAAATACGAAAATAAAATTTTTTTATATGGGGAATATAAAAATTTTTTAGAAGTGCTGTAAAGTCGTCAAAATAAATATTGAATTGACACCCATGGCCCAAGCAAAAGGAATCATGAAATATTTTTTCATCGAATGAGAATATTTCCCTTCAGACATCTTCAAGACATAAAATTATGATGCATATTTAACATTAAGATTGTACTTACTACTTTTTCAAAACCGGTAATTTTATCTCTTATATACAAAAATTTATAATTTTATGTGTTCGTAACCACATCACGCACATAACGAAAAAAAGTTACTAAAATTTCAAAGTTAAATATGTATTAAGATTTTACTTTTTTAATACCTCTGAGGGATAAATTCTTATTCGATCAAAACATACTTAGTTTCAACGATTCTATAGTAATTCTACAATAAATGTTATATCCCCATGTAAAATATAGAGAAAACTTCGGTACGGGCAAATATTAACCGATTTGAAAATGAAAAAGTACAGGTCTCCTAATTTTAGATATTCTTCGGTTTTTTAAAAAGTTCCAAAAAGTTGAGTTTCTTGTGCATTTTTGGACAACATCATACACATGATAAAAATAGACACGACCTTTTATACAAAAAATTACAGATCACCAGCAGCGCAGCTCAGCATTTTTGGACCACCCTATATGGGTGTTCATCAATTCTGAACGTTTGAAAATATCCAGTAGCGATAGACTATCAACAATGACGTGGGTTCCAAGGCGCTTATGCTCTGACTGTTTGCCGGATGACAGGATATAAGTACTTAGTCTTGTTCTCGTTCATCACCAAACCCATTCGCTTTGCTTCTCTATTTAATTCCAAAAGGTTCTAAGGATGAGTTAAAAAGTGCAATCCAAGAACAAGATACAGACGTTTAGACCCTAGCCTCGCAAAAGCTGGGGAGCTTAAAATAAGGTGTTGACATGTTTCCACCTTATCGTCAACTAAGCCTTATGAGGGAGGATCCGGTGTGATATTTAGTACCAAAGCGTAGTTTTCACTTAGCTTTTGCTATGCAGACGCATACAGTACCTGCTCCAATGCAGCCTGTATTAACTCAAAAATGCTCCCACCATCTCTTTTACCGGTGAGACCAATTCATTCGCTCCATCTAAGTCGAACTAGGAAATATTCAGAAGCAACTGAAAGGGAAGTCAGAAATTCCTCCCCATGCTTTGTTTTCCGCTTGACTATCAAAGCAGTTGCTAAGCTTCCTTGTCGACGTCACTCAAAAGTACTTTGAGGCTTTGGCTTCACTAAATACTGGATACAAAAGTACTTAGTAATTTTGACTTGATTAAACACCTATTCCTCAGTGTAAATATGAAGAATTTTGGGATTCGGGCCTGTTGGACTTCTTCTGAATTTTCGGGCCCATTTCAGGATTTTTCGGGACTATTTCGGGATTTTCAGTATCTTAAGGTTATCGACACTTTTCGGGATTCCCTGCATTCTCGAGTTTACTTTGGGATTTTCAAGACTATTTCCGGATTTTCAAACCTTTCGGAATTCTCGGAACCATTTCATGATTTCCGGGATTCTTGGAACTATGTCATCGTTTTTGGGACTACTTCGAGATTTTCTGGAGTATTTCCGATTTTCGAGATTCGGAACTGTCGCGAGATTTTCGAGGCCTCTTCAGAAGTCTCTGGATTTTATTAAGGTTACGAAGACTATTTCGAAATTTCGGGACTATTTCGATATTCTCAAAATTATTTAGGGATTTTCTGAACTATATCGTGGTTTTCGGGACTGTCCTGGCATTTTCAAGATTATTTCGGATTTTCCGGGACTATCTCGGGGTTTTCAGGATCTTAAGGTTATCAACACTTTTCGAGGTTTCCAGTATTCTCGGGACTACTTTGGGATTTTCAAAACTATTTCCGGATTTTCGGACATTTCGAAATTCTCTGAACAGTTTCATGATTTTTAGGGATTTTCTGAACTATATCGTGGTTTACGGGACTATCTCGGGATTTTCAAGACTATTGTGGATTTTTCGGGATTATCTGGAGATTTTTCGGGACTAACTGGTGATTTTTGGTATTCTCGGGACTATTTCGTTAACAAATCGACTGATTTTTAATTTAAGATAATTCAGATAGGTCAGCTTTGTTTTATGTGAAGAGGACAAGGAGTTAGAATAATTAATTTCAGCTCCGGCACCTACAACATTAACCCGAACTTAGCATCAATTTAGACACCACTATATAACGTAAAGTTAAGAAAATTGTACGTTGGTTTACTCACAGGAAGTTACTGGGCAGATCGAGAGCAGCACGTTGCATATCGCCAGGAATCTCCAAGTTATCACAAATGAATTTCGCCAATGTCACCTTACGAATTTCAGCGAGTTGCGCCTCGGTGAAACGTACTTCAGAATTAGCGTTTTCATACCTGAAAGAAAAGAAAGATATTTTCTTAATCTAATTTTCCAATGAAGCATCTATCTGAACTCACCAGAAACGATCACATTTGCGCAGTTGACGAAATTGTATACCAATAATGCAAGCCAATGTAGGGCCAACCAAACCACCTTGCAACGGACGTTCGGTCATAGCGCCAGGGAAGAGATCAATATCATCGACGGAAGCATAGATTTTCTTGAAACGATTAATAACTTCATTTGGCATTTCGCGACTAAGATCGCTCCAGGTAGCGGCACGTTTCAGATTGCAAAGAGCGCGATAGTTGTTGTAGCTGGGAATGCCATGATCACGTGCTGAATATATTCGAAATAGATATATTTATTTAGCATGGAAATGATTTGTGTTATTTGAACATTTACCTCTCTGAATATTGAGCGCGATAAGATCAATGCCGGAGAAGGGAATTTTGCGGTCTTCGAACAAGTGATTAGTAACTTCGCCGGTAATGAACTGATCCAAAGTTTCCATGGGAGTGGCGACTAGACCACGCGAAATTTCGTCAATGATGCCGGGCTGTCGAGAAAAAAAAATCGTTTGTTACTAATGCACTTGCATCCCGACAATCCATTTTTTGTCATGGGGCTCACCTGCAGCATAGCATCCATGCGGAAGAAACCATCGCGCAACAGCAGTGGTGGGTCGACAGGTTGGTGGTTCACACTCAAGCGTGGTATGTGTGGACGCAGCAGTGAATGGCCGATACGGAAGGCGGCAGCAGCGAATTCATTGAAAATAATCGGGCTGCATGAGGGATTGTAGTCCTTGTAGTAGCCTTGAGGCAGTAATTTCAAGCCATACAAATTCACAGCGTTCCAACTGAGTACGCGGGGCAAGAACTCATTGAACACCATATGCTGCCACTCGGCAGTGAGTATGCGACGCGCGTGGAAGAACAATTGATCGCTATTCCAGTGTG
>NW_016183711.1:0-5463 GCF_001687245.7 Rhagoletis zephyria | reverse complement strand
CCCCGCCGTTCCAGCGCTATCCTCAGAAATACATGCAGCTGAAATTCGGAAAGAGCAGATCGCAAACGAAGCAAACGTGGAAGCGACTACCATGGTTTCGAATACGACCGAAGCATTGATCGACATAGCCAGGTATTCCACTCTTACAAAAGCTGTGGGCGTGCAAGGTTGGCTAAATCGCAGTGTTCGAGCTTTTTACAGCAAACTGTCGAGTTCAAAAGAAAAGTTCGCAACGTATTTGACCGGAAACGAAAGGCAAAAGGCCTTAGAAGATCTCATCAAGCTCTCTCAGAGGCAATGCTTCGCCGAAGAAATCTCAGCCATTGAAGCCGGAAGAAACCGACCGAAGCATGTCTCTACGCGGCCTCTGGATATTTTCCTGGATGAGAACCAAGTGCTTCGACTGCGTTCTCGGCTTCCTGATTCCGTCGAATGTTTTTCGGTTCGGTGTCCGATTTTGCTTCTTGACGATCCGTTAACGCGACTTATTATTCAGGATTCGCATGAAAAGGTCATTCATCTAAAAACAGACGCCTGTCTCGCTCGACTACGCTGTACGTACTGGATCATTCGAGCTCGTCAAGTTGTGAAGTCGGTTATCCGCGGCTGTACAAAATGCCGACGAGATTACGCGCAACCTCTGCAACCTATTGAGGGCTGCCTACCTTCGTATCGGTCAAGTGCATCTTTCCGGGCTTTCCAACATATCGGTATCGACTACGCTGGCCCATTTCTATTTAAAGAAAATAACAGAGAAAATGGCAAGTTGTGGATTGCACTATTTGTCTGCGCCGCAACGCGCGCAATTCACGTGGAAGTCGTTACAAATCTTACCGCCGACGCATTCTTAATGGCGTTTCGCCGTTTTGCGAGTACACGTGGCATACCGGAGATTGTCTACTCTGATAATGCTTTGACGTTCTCTCGAGGATGCAAGGTGCTGCACCAGTTATTCCATTCCACAGAAGTGCAGGAACGCTTAGCGCCCCTTGGTTTCACCTGGGATTTTATCCCCCCTGCAGCCCCTTGGTGGGGAGGGTCCTACGAACGTCAGATTCGAACGCTGAAGTGCTGTCTGAACAAGAGTTTGGGGACAAGGCTGGTGAGCTTGGAGGAGTATGTTACGCTGCTGAAGGAGATTGAAGCAGTCGTGAACAGTCGACCTCTGACTCTTGCTTCAGATGGCCCGGACTCCGTCNTGACACCCCGAACGCCTCTCACGGTACCCACGCTTAGCTTCCTAAGGACTTCGCCGCGGCAGCTGTCAAAGATTTGGCGAATTCGAGAACAGGCACTGGACTCTTTCTGGAGACGTTGGAGAGATGAGTACATCTTGTTGCTTCGAAGTGTTCATCATCGTCGTGGGTCCCATGGACCGAATCTCAAGATTGGCGATTTGGTCTTAATCGGTGGAATGGCAGGACCGAGAAACTCTTGGCCTATAGGCCGAATAACGGAAGTATACCCGGGCCGAGACGCCGTGGTTCGGAAGGTCCAAGTCCAAGTCGGCGATAAGCATTACACAAGGGCGGTGGGATCGTTGTTTCAATTCTAGGCTCTGCTCGTTTTTCTGCTGCGCAGCGGGGGAGTGTAGCAGAATAGCCTAGCGCAGTAGTCGCCGGCAGAGGGCGCAGTTATTTACCATTGAAGTATATAAGGAGATAATATTTCTGAAATAAATGTCGAGTGTTAGCCCAGAAGGCTTCGTCGTTTGATGGTTGACAGTTACATTTTGGCGCCCAACTCCATAACCCACAAAAATCATGACCGACCACCGAGCAATCTACCGAGGCCAAACAACGAAAGTTAATGAACAAATCAAGCAAGCCCTAAATAAGTTCAGACCTCTAAAGCAAGCTTACAACGAGGATTTGGCAGAAGAGTGCCGTGAGCGTATCCAGTACCTCGCGTCGTACTTGGAACGTACGTACCAAAAGCTCAAAGCGGCGCACAAGGAAGTACTACAGGCGTTAACTGATGAAGCAAGAATCATCTTGGAAGAAGATCACCAAGAGAAGTATGAAGAGCTGGTATCGTCGTCCCGGTACATGTTACAGAACATGGATCACTGGACCAGAAAAACAAGTCACACCCCAACGAATGGTGGAGACATTCCCAGCGAAGGACATACAACGACCAGTCTTTCTACACAACCACCAGTCAATTCTCTTCCGAAGATAAAGCTTCCAGTGTTCCATGGTGAGCTCACGTCTTTTCTCCCTTTCTGGGATCAATTCAAAGCAACTGTTCATCTCGTACCCAGCTTACCAAAAGTACAAAAATTCAACTATTTACTGGAAAGCCTTCGGGGCCCCGCCCGCGAGGCAATCGCTGGTATTCCCATCACTGAGGCTGGCTACCTCAGAGCTTTGCAACATTTACATGCTCGATTCGGGAATGTTGAAGCGATCGTGATTGCCATCTTGACAAAGCTTCTTGACTTACCAAAACCATCAAATAACGAAGACTTGAGTGGTCTTCGTCGTCTCCTCGACCACGTATCCAATGCAGTCCAATCATTGGATTCACTTAACCTGTCTTCGGATTTTTACGGATGTCTGCTGTATCCAGTACTACTGAGAGCACTTCCAGACGCTCTCTCTTTCAAGTTCCTCAGCAGAACCGAGATGTCAAAAACAGACGATAACGATCTCCACGCGTTCAACTGCACTCAGACTTTAAACGACAGTGAACCATCGTTCGATATCGTCGCCGAAGACCTACCCACAAAACTTTCTGGACGTTTTAAAGTTCTTAAAGACTTCCTCCAACAAGAAGTGATTACAAGAGAAAGCCACTTCTCATTAATTACTCGCAAGCAACGGAAAAGTCTTTCGAGCACAACTCATTGTTCTCAAGAACAAAAGGCTCTTCCAGCAGTAGAACCAAGATTCACGAAGGCGAGCTCGTGCTCGTTCTGCGAAGGAGATCACGCAAGCACAAAGTGCACGGCTGAGCTATCGAGCTCTGAACGACTGAAGATTTGTGACCAAAAGGGTCTATGTCACAGCTGCTTACGTAAAGGCCATTTCGCAGAAAAATGTTTCGCAAAGACCAAGTCCTACTGTGCAAAGTGTAGAGCAAAACACCACGTCCTTCTCTGTCAAAAAAAGGCGTCGACAGTTGCTACATGCATCGCAGAAAAAGCCCAAATAGAGAACCTTTTACCCACAGGTTCAGTCCCAACGCGAAAAATCGGAGAAGACACTACCACTACCGTTAGGTGCCTTCTCGATTCTGGGAGTCATCATTCATTCGTCACCAAGGAGTTAGTCAAAAAACTCAACTTAAATATAGAAGGTCGACAACAGCTTCTAGTGTACGTCTTTGGCGCAAAACAAGCGCAACCGAAAATCTACAACACCGTCAAACTAGAAATAGTGATTCCTGGCGAACCTTCTGTAGTGGTTAAAGCCCTGGTAACAGAACATATTACCACTCAAGACTTGCCACGACCTAGTAAAGCGCTGCAACAACGTCTTCAACAGCTGGGAATCTCTCAATTGGCCGACAGCTTTGTTGGAAATAACAAGATAGAACTCCTACTCAACAGTTTTGTAACTTTTCAAATGTTGAAAGGGAGGACGATACGACAAGTTGACGACGTTCTAGTCATCAATACCGCAGCAGGTAACTTTCTAAGCACTCATGCGGCCTCGTATCGATCATCAAGCTTCTTGACTACGTCTGACGATATTTCACGTCTCTGGGACTTGGAGCAATTAGGAATTTCTCCACAAGAACTCCATACACCGGCAAACATGGACGAAAATAATCGCTTAGAAAAGCGAATCTTCAGGGAACCAGACGGAAGGTACGGCGTTTTTCTAAACTGGAATGACAAGAAGGCTGCCCTTGCAAACAATCAAGCTACAGCGTTCCGTACCATGAAGCGTCTGAGCGCTAAGATGCTTCATGATAGCAGGTTCTTCAAGCTCTATTCGGAACAAATTCAGGTCTTCTTAGACAACAACTTTGCGGAAGAATCATTCTCGAAAACGCCCGGATACGTTCTTCCACACTTTCCTGTCATCAGAGAAGACAAAGTCTCCTACAAATGTCGTCCTGTGTTCAATGGATCTTCGAAAGCTAGAGGACAGCTTTCTCTAAACGACTGTATCGATGCTGGTCTGAATCTACTTCCCAGCATATTCGACACGCTCATTCAATTTCGTTGTCGAAGGATTGCCTTAACTGGTGATATTACGAAAGCCTTCCTCATGATCTCAATGCCCGCGGCAGAGCGAAAATACCTGTCCTTCTACTGGCTGCGAACACCTACCACGGATTTCAAGCTTGCCATCCCTCAGCTGAAGAACAACGATTTTTGCTTATACCAGATGAGGCGGATGACTTTCGGAATTCGTGACAGTCCGTACAATCTGATCAGTATCATCAAACATCACGCGAGGCAGTATGAGAAGGAAAAGCCGGCGGCGGCTGAAGCGCTTCTCCGTTACATATATATGGACGATCTTCTGGCAGGCGCTGAAACCGAGGACGAAGTTCGACAACTCAAAGACGACGTCAGTACAATTTTCGCGGATGCTCAGATGACTATGACGAAGTGGTCAACGAACAGTAGCACACTCCAATCCGAGTTTGCAACCTTGCCGAAAGAGTGTGTGGATATTGCAGCTACACAAGAAACTAAGGTTTTAGGAGTAAGCTGGCACCCCAGAACAGATGAACTGATTTTCAAAGTAGAAACCCTTCTTACATTTTGCAAAACGTCCCCTGCGTGCCTCAGAACTCTTTTGGGAGCAGCGGCACGACTCTTCGATCCCCTGGGTTTTCTAACCCCCTTCACCATCGTTTTGAGAATCCTCATACAAGACGCTCAAAAGGAAAAATGCCAGATGGACGAACCATTGGAGGGAGAGTTATTGCGTCGATGGACAATCTGGTACCAAGATCTCCAAAACGTGCCCAAATTCAAAACAAATAGACGGATTTTACCGAATTCCGAGCACATAAAGAATCTCGAGTTACATTGTTTCTGTGACGCCAGCGACAGGGCATATTCTGCTGTTGTCTACTTGAAAATCTTCTTGAAGTCCGATGCGACGTCTACAGTCCTAGTTGCTGCAAAAGCTAAAGTTTGCCCGTTGAATTCCGCAGCCTTGACTATTCCGAGGAAGGAGCTAGTGGCGGCTCTTTTGGGGGCCCGCCTAACCAGTTCACTCAAAGCGACGTTACAGTCAGTTCTGAAGATGAACATTGACTGTCACTTCTGGAGTGACTCAATGGTAACTTTATGTTGGATTATATCTGACACTCCCATCCGCTGGCAGACGTTTGTGAGAAATCGTGTTCGAGACATTTTGGCGCTGACATCGCCCAAAAAATGGCATCATATAACCGGTACTAGCAATCCAGCAGATGATCCCTCCCGAGGGATTTCTATGCGCAAGCTTCTGAAGAAAACACAATGGCTTAACTCGCCAGAAATTCTTCTGTCTA
>NW_016183710.1:0-5464 GCF_001687245.7 Rhagoletis zephyria | reverse complement strand
TGAAATGCTTACACGAAGTGCTTATAAAAGGATTGCTTACAAACAGTGTAACCAGAAAATCCCAATATTCTCTTACAAATATAGTGCTGCCATACATACAAAACACTTATTCTAACATAATTCTGCTACAAACCAAATTTTTTAGACCCATTTTTATTATTTAGCTGTAAGTGACGTGAGCGCTTCAACCTCTTTTCATTATCAAACGATTTTTATAAATATTTCAAGTTGCCTACTTGAATTAAACGCGGTGATATACCCAAAGGCAAATTGTTCTTGATTTTCACACATGGAAATATCTTTTCAAACAATTTTAAATTTTCGATCTTAAATTTTTTATAACTTAAGTGACTTAAGACGGGGTTTTTTTAACGACTATCGCAGTTCCATTTTCCTATAAATTTGTTTATTCAAAAATACAAAACGTTAATACAGTATAACTACTATTTTTACCATATACCGATGTACATCATTAATAATATTTTGATACGACAATAACTTTATAAATACAAAAAAAATTTAAACTAATTTAAAATCTTTGCAATTGCATGTGAATAGAACCCAATATTCCCACTGCATGAAAACGTCCCTATTTTTGCATGCAACTACTCAGCCGATGACCTACTGAAGAAAAACATATGTATTTTTCACAATTCGATTTTTGAAGTGAAACTTCTTAGGCGGCGGTATCGCAATTGTGAGTGAAATTTTTAAAACTGAAAACGTTACATGAGTGAGAAGGAAGATATAGGTAGTATAGGGATGGGGAAAAAAGAAATAAAGCGACGCATGACGGATACGAGTACCTACATGTGCATATTTGTATGTTTGAATGCACGTATATATATGTACATACATGTAACTCTCTCGGTGAAGTCGTGTTTTTTAAAGCTCGCAAATTAATAATCAAAATTATCATACAGTGCCCGTGGAATTATACCAAAGGTGCAAAAAAGTGAGCGAATCTACCACCGCTGGTGACTAGGTACCTAGCGAAGGTTCCCCACTGAAAGTGGCGGTTTTTTTATCGTGACTTATTTGTGAAAATCAAAACAAAATCTCTGGCTATTACTTTATAAGCAAAGAGAGAGAGTGAGTGAAAAGTGCGCGAAACTTTTGTTGTACCCTCAAACAGAGGGGCAAACAAAGAAGTGTCAACATCAAGTGTATACAAAGTTGTCAAAACGCAGAAAAAAGTACTGCCGAGTGAAAAAGCGAGGTTTAACACCTCCTGCATGGTCACTAAATCACCATGGTATGGTGGAGTGCATGGTGAAACCCAGTTTAAAGTGGACGAGGAACATTCGAGCACCAGCAAGTGAAATATGAGTGAAAGTATGAATTCCCAGGGTAAGTCAGCATACCCTTTTCGTAGGTGTCCCAAAAATACCGCGATCACCAGATCGCACTCATTCACCTCCATTGCAAGCTGCGCTCTACTGTCAATGCCGCTGCCACCCAACTGCATAGTGAGCTAAATGACAACGTTGTCGATCCATCAGCAGTTGGGAGTGAGATAGGGAGTAAAACTTGCTCTCAATCAAATCAAGTGAGTGAGCGACCTGTAGCGATAAGAGATATGAANGGTAAGTCAGCATACCCTTTTCGTAGGTGTCCCAAAAATACCGCGATCACCAGATCGCACTCATTCACCTCCATTGCAAGCTGCGCTCTACTGTCAATGCCGCTGCCACCCAACTGCATAGTGAGCTAAATGACAACGTTGTCGATCCATCAGCAGTTGGGAGTGAGATAGGGAGTAAAACTTGCTCTCAATCAAATCAAGTGAGTGAGCGACCTGTAGCGATAAGAGATATGAAGGTCGTACACAAACTGAGAGACACACACACTATTAGTATGGTGAGAGCAAAGATTGAGGAGGTGAGTAGGTTGATGAACGGACAACGTCACGTAAATCAACAAATGAATGTGTTAGCTAGCGCTGCTAAACTATGCAAAAGCATTGAGAATGATGCAAAAACAATTAGTAAGGGAAATACGGAGTCGAAAAACACTCAAACTGGTCCAACAATTGTAGCCAAAAACCAAACGATGCGTAGCCGAGCTTCAACAGAAGGCGGTCTTATAACCGAATATCAGGCCCAACCAATAGGGAAACGGTCGCGTTTTTCTTCCCCTCGCGCTGACGAAGCCGGTCAGTTACGCACAAACCCTACTGGTCGGGATGAGGCCAATGAAATTCCGAGTGGTCGTCCTGATGATGGCGGGCAAAATATCCCAGCAGACAAAGAGGGTTGGACCAAGGTGGAGAAAAAGCAAAAGCTAAATCCAAAAAGAAAGATGGTCCGCGCCGATGCCATCATTGTTAAAAGTTCAGGGGATTGTTCATATGCAGACATTTTAAAAATGGTTAAAAATCAGGACAGCCTCAAGGACTTCAGTGAATCAGTTCGTAAAATACGGAAAACAGCGTAAAATACGGGGAACTGCTGTTTCAACTCGGAAAAACATCGGACCAAAATACCACAAAACTAAAAACTGCAGTAGGCCAACTACTATCTGGAACGGCTGAGGTGAAAGAGCTAACAGAGCAAATGCTGGTGGAAATTCACTATATTGATGAGATCACATCCGGGGATGAAGTAGTGTAAGCCGTCAATTCCTTACATAGTGACATGAATTTTAAGAACTCTGACATCCGCTCATTGAGAAAAGCCTATGGTGGTACACAAACAGCTTCACTCTTGTTGCCCACTGACACAGCCAGAGCTCTAATTGAAAAACGAAAGGTCCGGATCGGGTGGGTGATATGCCGTATTTGTGAAAAAATTCAGATCACACGTTGCTACAAATGTTTAAACGTGGGCCACATCGCGAAAAACTGTTCGAGTACAGAGGATCGAAGAGGTGCCTGCTTTAAATGCGGCGAGGAAGGGCATACAGCCGAAACATGCAAAAACCCAGCGAAGTGCGTCTTGTGTGCAAATAAAGACCCAAGCCGAGCAAATCACCACACCGGCGGCGTAAAATGTCCTTTTTATCAGGAGACTGTCCGTAAACTACAAATACCATGAGAGTACTCCAATTGAATCTGAACCATTTTCAGTCCGCTCAAGACCTACTAGCGGAAACAGTAAATGAGTTAAGCGTAGACATTGCAATCCTCAGTGAACCTTATAAACACAGAGATTCCACAGTATGGACTCGCGACATAGACGGGAAAGCACAAATCTGGTCATGTGGACAAAAGTCGAGTTTTATTCAATGTGTAGTCTCCGAAAACTGCTTTGTATGCGCTAAACTTGAAAATTTGCTATATATCACCGAGCACTCCCCTTGCGGCGTTCGAGGATATTGTCAACAAACTCTGCCTGGATGCCAGAGGGAGAAGTAATGTAATTATAGCTGGCGACTTCAACGCATGGGCGCAAGAATGGGGCTGCCCTAGAACAAGCCCAAAGGGCAAAGCGCTCTTGGAAGCATTTGCGAGCTTGGACGTCGTCCTCTTAAACACGGGTACCGAATAAACCTTCAACCGCAACGAATATGGATCAGTTATTGATCTGGCGTTTGCAAGCAAGGGGCTGTCCCTGCATACTAAGTGGTAAATCGACGATTGTTTTACGCAAAGCGACCACTCGGCAATAATGCGACTTAAATCAAGGTAGAGTCAGTACCCAGTAGGAGATTCGAAAGCCCACTTACAGGATGGAAAGTTGCTTCACTGGACGTATTCGTAGAAATGCTACCTGCACGTGATTACGAAGGGTCGGCAGAAAACATGGCGAAATAGCTAATGGCAGACATTAGGGCTTCATGAGATGCGGCAATGAAAAGGCGGTCCCCACCCAGACCACACAACACTGTTTATTGGTGGAACAACCATATAGCATCTATAAGGATGCACTGCCTTCTAGCCAGGAGGCGTTTTCAACGTTCCAGAGGAAGAAACATTTCCGAAGAAAGGCGAGAAACGTACAAGAAAGCGCGTACCGCCCTTAAAACCGCTATTAAAGAGAGTAAGCGGCAGCACCTCCTAGAGCTGTGTGACAATGCAGAAGGAAATCCATGGGGAAGTGCTTACAAAATTATTACAAAGAAATTGAAAGCTACTAAAGCTCCCACACTAACGTGTCCCATTTTTCTAAAGACTATGGCTGAGACGTTGTTCCCCAAACAAAAGGCCGCTCGTTTCTCCGGCGAAAACCAAGATGGCATTATCGTTTGAACGGGTAACAGCAACAGAAGTATTGAATGTAGTAGAAAAAAAAGACGTCAAGAGAGCACCCGGGCCCGACTATGTACCTAATAAAGCCCTCAAACTGGCAGCAAAGCGTCTAACTGATTCCTTTGTGGCAGTTTTCAACGCATGTTTCGCGGAGGGCATTTTCCCATCTATCTGGAAGCAACAAAAGTTAGTCTTGCTGTCTAAGCCAGGTAAACCAACAGACGAATCCTACCAGATTTAGACCAATTTGTCTGCTTGATACAGCTGGTAAGATTTTAGAGCGCGTAATAGCTTAGAGACAGAAGTTTTAGCTAAGGAAGGTAGCTCACCCAACCTATACGGCTTCAGGAATGGTAGGTCTACAGTGGATGCAGTATCGGCGGTAGTTCAGTTAGCTAGGAGTGCAACCTCTGGTTCGGGGCTCTAAGCAGTACTGCTTTATTTTTAACCTTTATGTTAAAAACGCGTTCAACTCGGCAAACTGGGCAAAAATATTGGACACGCTGGATGGTTTGGGGGTATCTAAATACCTACGTCGCCAAATCAGAAGTTACTTCCAGATTTCATGTAGGCTTTACGTGATTACCAGCCAAAGGCTTTAATCACGGTGCCCGCATTAGGCACAACGGATTAATTTTTGCATTAATCACTGTCCTGAACTGCAAGCACTTCAGCACCAATTGGCAGTATGTGGTGGTAGGACCGAGGCCTACCTAAATCTCTGACGTTCTCTGGATCACGACATCCGGTTGCAATGCAACTCNCTTGATACAGCTGGTAAGATTTTAGAGCGCTTAATAGCTTAGAGACAGAAGTTTTAGCTAAGGAAGGTAGCTCACCCAACCTATACGGCTTCAGGAATGGTAGGTCTACAGTGGATGCAGTATCGGCGGTAGTTCAGTTAGCTAGGAGTGCAACCTCTGGTTCGGGGCTCTAAGCAGTACTGCTTTATTTTTAACCTTTATGTTAAAAACGCGTTCAACTCGGCAAACTGGGCAAAAATATTGGACACGCTGGATGGTTTGGGGGTATCTAAATACCTACGTCGCCAAATCAGAAGTTACTTCCAGATTTCATGTAGGCTTTACGTGATTACCAGCCAAAGGCTTTAATCACGGTGCCCGCATTAGGCACAACGGATTAATTTTTGCATTAATCACTGTCCTGAACTGCAAGCACTTCAGCACCAANACTGGTTCTACCCGCATTTAGGTATTAAACCACAACCACCACGATACTCCCCAAAGGGGCCGTACCCACGTACAGACCGGAGTA
>NW_016183708.1:0-5464 GCF_001687245.7 Rhagoletis zephyria | reverse complement strand
GCTCTTTATTTAGAATTTTTAGAAAAATTTTGGGTATGCAGTTTTGTAGCCCATTAGATTTGTGTAGGTTAAAGTGCAAATTTCAAGTCGCTAGAAAATTGCGTTGATTTTTGATAAGATAAGAAAATATCCTTTGCAATTTTGTTGCTTCAATATCCTTTTATATAGTTAAAGCATTTAAATTAAACCAAGATTCTTCAAAATGCTTTCAAAATTAAAAATCTTGAAGCATAATATTTTTAAAGGACATTTTTGACATGTTCCAAAAGGATAATTGAAAACAAAAGTTATAATTAATCTTGTTTTGAATTTTTATTTTAATTGATACGCATATATCCATATTTTGTATAAACTTTTAGAAATATATTATAATTTATAGTCCTCTGGAAAAAGTCCTGACCACCTTGCAAAAAACTAAAAACGCGCTAATAATTTAGGGAATATAGTCATACCGCGTTATACAGCAGTAAAATGAAAAAGTTTACGAACGATGCTTTCTGTAGTTTTGGTTTCCAAATCCCTCTTTTTCAAATAAAATCTAGAATTTATGTTTTCAAAACATGTTTTTCCAAATAAAATTTATTGAACTAAAATTTATTACGAGTATTAAAAAAGCAAATTCATGCTGTTACGAGTATGTAATTTTTCTAACCAGTAAAAAAACGTTTCCTCTAAGATTTTCTTTTTTTTCAGGCGCTTGTACCGGCACTTTAAGTGCAACATTTCCTTTGATTCTAAAAAAGCAATTTTAACTTTGCCAAGTGAAAATGTATTTACACACATGCATTTGCAATCACTTTCGCTTTCTTTGATTTGTTTCTTTGTTTCCCGCACACCTTCTCTAGTCTCGTTCTCCAGGTTTTGATTGCTTTTCATGCACTTTTGCTGCAGCAACTGTTTGTGATTGCTTCTCTTCTTTAGAGTATTTTCATACATATGTACATATGTACATGTATACGTTTGCTATGCTTTCGTTCTTGTTGGTTTGTTTATTGTTATTTTTGTTCCATTACACTTAACCTATAACAGCAATCTCGATTTCCGTACACGTACGCTCCAAAATACGCACACTTTCATACAGTAATAGTCAAACGCCTGTCAACACACATTCGTACATACATAAATATCTGTGGACATTTGAAAAAACAACTTAAGTGTATATTACATGGACAAACAAGAGAGCATATGTTGGCAAAGCTCTTTTTACCGTCAGAGCAATAAATTGTATTTAAATAAAAATATTCAGTTGTTGAAAACAAAAATATTTTGAAGAGTTGTGAATAGCGCTAAAATAATTAAATAACTATTTCTTTCGAATTGCGATTTTTTTTCGACGGTAAATTATGTGAGAGACAGACTTAAGTTGTTCTTTCAAATGCCCACAGAAATGTATGTATGTANACATATACAAACATACATACACATGTCCCTTTGTTCGATCCAGCAATCGTTTCTCCACTTCGAGAAAATCACACATCTTTTTTTTTTGCTAACACACACACACATATTCTCCAATCAAATACAATTTTTCATTTGTTTGCTTTTCATTATTTTCAATTGCATATTTTTTGTGCTCAAAGTTCAAAGTGAAAATTGCACAATGTTGCAACGCATTGACATGAATTCGTTTTTAAGTATATGGAGCGGTTGCACTTTGCTGACAAAAAAAAAATTATTTAAGAGGGCGTTTTTGCGATTTTTAGTTTAATTTTCTTAAATTTAAAGCTTTTTGTTTAATTTGAAAAACATACTTTTTAATTTCATTTAATTATTGGAAACTCATTTAATTTTTTTTTTCATTTTTTAACTAATTTTTTATTATTTTTTAATTAATTTTCTTTACCTATTAGTTTTTATTGTGTTAGAAAGAAAACTGTTTTATTTTTTTTATTTCAGTTAAATTTCTTTTAATTTTTACTTTTTCTGGTTTAAAAAGAAAAATATTTAATTTTTTTTTTAATTTCATTTAGTTTTTAGGAACTTTGTTTTTAATTTAGTTTCATGCAATTTGTTAGAGTTCATTGTTTTAAAACGAAAAAAAATTTTAATTTCATTTTTATTTATTTATTGTTTTTCTTTCTTAATTTAATTTTCTTTTAATTATTACACTTTATTATTTTAAAAAAGAAAAATATTTTAATTTTAATTTGGTTTAATTTTTAGGAACTTATTTAATTTTTCCTTTTTTTAAATTATTTGCCTTTTAGTTAATTTTCTTGAATTTTTTAGAGTTTACTGATTTAGAAAAAAAAAAAAATTCTTATATCAATGGGAGCATTCTGGCATCCCTTACGTTAAGCGCGTTTCGTCAGTTGGACACATTGACCGAACGAGCGGAGAAGTACCCATTCTGGCCAGCCCATTGGCTCGAACTACTTATAAACATATTTTTGCCAAGTTTTGGTGTCTGATATCGGCAAAATTGCCCAAGCCAAAGAGATTCTCATTGCAATTTTCGTGACTTTTGATAAATATTCAAAATTAAAAATTTCTTTCAAATAACATAATAAAAACCCATTTTACATTTTCGGAGGAGGGGTAAAACTGCAGGTTCCTCCATTTGTGTAACAAAGTCGAGACGCACAACACCAGTTGGTTGCGAAGCTCGTGGTCATTATTGGCAATTTTATTCTTTTGATTTTTTCAAAATATTTAATATGAAAGAAACTTTATGCCAAATCAACCATATATGAACTGGTGAAAACAAATTCGCTCAAGTAGAATTAAATTTCGTT
Organism: Rhagoletis zephyria; assembly: GCF_001687245.7. Lineage (NCBI taxonomy): Eukaryota > Metazoa > Arthropoda > Insecta > Diptera > Tephritidae > Rhagoletis > Rhagoletis zephyria. The sequence continues at coordinate 2,729 of NW_016183708.1, read as the reverse complement.
TGTTGAAATCTGTGAGATAATTGGAAGATTCAAATAATTTCGAATCTTTTCATCACTCGTATTTTTTTTTATAGCAATACAATTTCCTTTAGCGTAGGCATTTTTACCAGATGAATTTAAACAAAGCAATTTTGCTTCTGCAAGCAGTCATGCAATTAAATTATATTTGTCTGAATAAATTCGTTATCGATATCTGTTACGGCGGCATTCTTAACATTTAGAAATTTTGCAACATATAGAAATATCGTGTTATGACATGTCTGCAAAATCATGAATGTGGAAAAATATTCGAACTGATTTGTGTGGAATTTTCATAATTATTTACACACATAATAAGTATGTGCAAGGATGATCCTTAAAAGTTTAACATCTAAGGTTTTTTATGAGACATCCCATTTTTGTGCTACGAGTACCTACATATATACTACAGTAAAAAAAGGCATCCACGAAAATTTCAAAATGTTAAATAAATTTTTAGGGTAGCTTCGAGAGTTTGAACAAATTTTATTTTTTTTTAAATCGTAAACATTCTAAAAAAATTTCACTTTGACCAGCTATAACTCAGCGAGTTTACAAATTTATATGCAGGTGTTTCAATACGCTGAATTGCAGCTGGTTAAAAAAAAAATAAATTTTTTCAACCCCTAAAAATTTAAAAAAAATTTTTAAATTTTTGTGACTGTATTTATTTTATACGTAGAACCAAATAAAGGGCGTGCCCCAGGCTGTTGATATTTAAAGTACCACCTTAGTATATACATACATTCTGAAATTTGTATATATACAGAACACAAACCGAAGTAAGAAGTCTTTTGTCAAACAGAGATGCTTTGCATTTTTCTCCAATCATTGCGTTGACATGAAATTCGATAAGAAAATAAATTTGTCTGTTATTTCGTAGACGAACATAAAATATCAATTTTACCCACTTGAAACTTATTTTATGCTGACTTTCAATTGCATATGTACAACCTCTTGAAGACGGCGTCGTGGTGAGCGCAAAGATGGAGAATATGGAAAATGAAATCAAATTATTGTAAGAATTTTTCATTCTTCATCTTTTCATCGACATTGCCTAGCCTCACTATACAATTCGCAAATTTCGCTTTCTCCTCTACTATTTCTCTTCTTTAGCAGAATTCATTAAATTTAACTTTGTAAGCTGTGTTGGTGGACCGTTTGTGGGTAGCGGCAATGAATACAGCATGAAAATGACAGGCGTGGCACAAGCAAACATTTTTCGCAAAAATACCAGACTGCGCCACTTTTTCTTGTTGCTTTCATTTGTGCCTCGCAATTACCGCACGAATGCTTTCGCGATTCGCTTTCACTTTGCCTCCACTTACAATACGTCGCTCTTCATATTCTGTGCTATACTATCTCGCTTCATGAAGAGTTCGGCCGTGTGTGTGTGGCATATTGAATTAGTTAACTTAAAAGTACGCTGGGAAATTCGGAAATTAAAATTTTGTTGGGCTTCGCAGACTCAATGCGACTTTTAGTGGAAATTATGCTGCCATTTGCTTTTGTACGAAAAACTATTTGCGAAATGCGTAGTTGACTGAATAATAATTTAGTTGCACAGCGATAGAAATGCGATGCTAGAGCATAGTTTTAAGCGCAGATTAATATGTCACAAAGCTGAGAATTCGTGATGAAGTTGGAAAAAAGTTTGCCACTGAATATTCAGCGACGAAAACTTTTTGGTATTTTTGATTGTTAAAGAATTTTTGGGTGAAGTTCGCGCAAATTCGCTCGCCATCTACATTGAAAATATTTATGTACACGTATTTGGTAAATTTGGTTTCATTGCAAAAAGTAAAGCACGAGAAACTCCAGCAGCGGGATTCTGAAAATCGCTATCGCCGATCTTTGTCGTCAAAAATCTCTAGGCTAACAGCAGATGCGGTAAGTTTTGGTTTTTATACATTGCTTCTGCTACTTTTTCATGTTGCATATTTTTAGGCCCTACCGCTTTTCATTAAGAGAATTTTGGAGACGAAAGTTTAGACAGCGATTGCCAGAATCTCACTGCACCAGTGGGTTTCAAGAAAATTGTTAGGCCAAATTTCGATTGCTATAAATCTCTTCGTATAAAAGTGTTGTGCCCTTAGCCAAATGAAAGACTCACTGGCATCAAATTTCTGACTGCACCTCTTTTGATTTAATGTTGCATATTCCAAGGCGCACTTGCAATTCGTTTAGAGATAATAATTTAGCGTTGCACTGCCGTTAATTGTATTAAGAACAGATTTTTACCAGCAATGTAAATAAAAGTTTATTTTAGATTTAAAACTCAAAAAGACTTAAAAAATGGGTTCCTCATGAATTGAAAATTATTTTGAGCAGGAAAGACTGCTTCCCCTGGAATTTAAAAATAATAAGCAAAATTTGATAGAAATTCTCTTACCAAAAAATATTTTACTGGTAGTTTAAGGCTGTGCTATAATGATAAAATTACTATACGACTTTACCTTTTACGATATTTTCGAGATTTTCGCGCATTTTGGAGATTTTCTCTTCATTTATTTCTATATATTTTCTTTTGGATTTACTGCAGAAATATTTTCGAACTTTAGATTTGAAATTTTTCTTTATTCACCCTGAACATATCTGAACTTTTTCGTTTATATCTGAACTTTACTTTGAATAAATGCCAAAAAAAACATAAAAACCAAATACATATAAACAAAACATTTGGTTCAAAGGAAGAAAAGCTACCTATTCAG
>NW_016183707.1:0-5465 GCF_001687245.7 Rhagoletis zephyria | reverse complement strand
TTTTCTCATATTGTATATACATTTGCTTTTATTTAAACCCTCTATTTGTATATACATATATACGAGTATGTATTTACGCACACATTCCCATTCTTAAGTCAGTTTGTTTTTAAAACATGTGTTATTTTCCCCATTTCCGAATTCTCCTACCTAATTAAGTGAAAGTGTTAAGAACGTGATTATTTTTAATCCTATCCACTTCAGATGCTGACAACTAAAACTGTCATTAGTAATTTTGACACTTCAATTAGGCACAAGCAAATTTCAATAGCACTTCTGATTGACACTTCAAGTAGGAACAATTACCATGTATAAATCATGCATGAAGCAAATAATTAATAAAACTCAGTAGAAAATCAATACATATGTATGTGTGCACATTAAGCGGTACCACGCCATATGAAAGAAGTTTAGCGTGTCTCAGTTTATTTAAACACTTATGTCGAGAGAAAACTTTAGGTGTAAAATTTTTTTTAGGACACCCGCTAAATCGCGTTTTTTGCTATAACTTTCTTATTTTTTATCCGATTTTTAAATCTTTATGTCGCTGAAAATATTTAGCTCAGCGCTATAATTGGCCATTAAACAGTTTTGGCCCTCAAAATTAATTAATTTATCACTTATTTTGGAATTACTATCCCCTAGATTTTTATTTATATACAATTCATGAATAAAATGCCTAGCACCAACAAAAAAAAACAAAAATTGCCAAAAATCAATGATATTTTGCCGCCACTTAAAGCTTGTCACTTAGGTTAGGTTAGGTTATGTAAGCTGGCAGCCCCGTGTAACCGGATCTCATTTAGAAAATGTGAGTTTGTCTCTTTGTGATTCCCAGTGTTGCCACTTTGTGAGTAATTCCTCAAAACGTGAGGAATTTCGGGTGCGCTTGAGTATTTTTTGAGAATTTTTATTTTGAGGAATTTTCTCTCGATATATTTGCAGATAACAAATGCAAGCATGTTTTACACAACAGAGTTACTAAATCGCTCTGCAAATTTTTGAACAAAAAGCTTTCCGAAGTTTTATAAAGAGCGAAATACACCACACAAGCGGCTTGTCAAACATTCTTCAAACCTACTTTTCCCATTTTGCCATACAACATGCAAACTAGGAATCTTCGATATTTAAGAAAGTATCGATATTATTAATCGATTTAGTTCATTGCATGTAAAATCGATAGCGACGATATATCGGAAAAATCGATATTGAAAATTCCCTCCCAATTGGATAGAATATTAGACCTGCCTATCCATGATGCAATAATACAAGGTGGTATCAGTTGTGACAGCTCGATTTGACACTGCCTTAGCTCAGTAGAATAAGAAGAAGAACGGGAAGAAATGAATCCCCATTTGGGGGAAAAATATAAAGTTTCATATTTTCTTCTAAAAAAATTTTGCTTTTTACAACGCTTTTATCAACTTGCAATGTTGTGGATCCAGAAGCTTTCAATGTTGTGTGTCCGACACCAAAGCAAAGCTTTGAAAAGCTCCTATAAAAAAGCATAGTGAATAGGGCGACATCTGTAGTGAAGTAGTGCATAGGGCGATAGCTGTAGTGAATAGGGCGAGGTAGATGACATCTAGATGCCGCCCTATGTACTACGTTTGCTACAGCGGAAATAGACGACACGTCATTCTTTAAATAAAATTAATTGGTGCTCGTTTGTATGTACATACATACACTGGCAATCAAAACCGAGTGCATGTTCGAGATTTTTTTACTTACAGTGTAATAACTTTTTTAATAATGAGCGAATTCTTTCGAAATTCTCAGCAATGGGTCTTTATTATGTAACGAATAAAAGCTAGTATACAGAAAAGATGAATTTAAAAAAAAAACGGTAATTTCACGGCATAAACGTAAGGCAATTCTATGCACTCAGTTTTGAACTTTTCTGTTGTAAGATTTTAGAAGATTGGAATATGCCGTTAGATACATGTCATGATTTTTCTTTACTTACACAACATTCTTCGAGGTTTGTTTCAATAAGTGCGTTATTTTTGGAGAGTAAGTTCGCGTTTGATATAGTGGTAAAAAAGAAAATGAGAAAAATTGCAATAAGTATTGAAGATAATATAGTCGACTTGACTAAAAATGGGAACTCGTCACGTGTTATTGCTCAAAAATTGAAAGTGAGCCAACGAACGGTAATAGTTGTCCAAAAACGGAGAAATATCGCTCCGGTACCAAATATTGGAGGTCGGCCCAGGTTACTAAAGGACTCCGACGCCCGTTTGATGTTGCGCAAAATGCAAAATAAAACGTCAAAAACGCCAAAACAGGCAGCTCTGGCTATAAACAAGAACGTTAGTGCACCAACTGCACGTAGAGCGCTCCACAGAATAGGATTAGTGTCAGCAGTTAAGCAGCAAAAGCCAGCTCTGTCTGATAAGAACATCAAAGCGCGACTGAAATTTTGCAAAAGTCACGAGAATTGGACCGTTGAGGACTGGAAACGGGTAATTTGGTCTGACGAAACGAAAACTAATCGTTTCCAGAGCAATGGAAAAGATTATTTTTGGCGTAGACCTCATGAACATCTTCAAAAGCACCATGTGAAGCAAACTGTAAAACATGGTGGTGGCAGCTTAATGGTTTGGGGGTGTTTTACTTGGTGGCATTTGGGGCCGTTAAATAAAATTGAAGGGATAATGAAGAAGGAAAACTATCTCCATATTCTTCAATCAAACTTGCCCGACTTTGTAGATATGAGCGCATACCCGGAAGAAGAAGTCGTTTTCCAGCAGGACGGAGATCCGAAACATACCGCAAAAATTGTACACCGCTGGCTGCTTGAGCAAAATTTTCAACTACTGCAGTGGCCAGCACAAAGCCCTGACCTCAACCCTATTGAAAATTTATGGGCTGTGGTCAAGAGGCGATTGGAACAGCATACGCGAGCTCCGACTAATATGGAAGAGCTTTGGAGGCGAGTAAAGCTAGAATGGGAAAATATACTTAGCGAAATAATAGAAAATTTAGTCGAGAGCATGCCTAGACGTATGAAACTGGTTATTAAAAACAAAGGATTGTGGATACCATATTGATACCAGCCTACTAAAATCACACAAAAAAAAAAGTTCAAAACTGAGTTAATCGAGTTGCCTTACGTTTATGCCGTGTATACTAGCTTTCATTCGTTATAAAATAAATAATATAAAAAAAAACTTTTTAATATAACTACAACGCTTTTATAAATGGACTAAAAAGTAGAAAATAATATTTCTCAGTCCCATAGAATTTGTTTTGATAACTTTTGATTTTGAAATTTTAGCAAAAGTCATTATAAACAATCTATGAAATTGAAAATGAAAAGCGTGGGGCGCATGTAATAGACTTGAATTGATATGAAAAGTAATATATGTATGTGGGTATATGAATAACGACCGCTTAAAATCGATTTCAAAGTTTTACTTTCGCTGTAGAAATTTTAGGTCTACGTTATGTAGTTTGACTATTGTCAACTAAATCGAATGCTTTGTAAGTGAAGTGACTTGTGGACCACTTGAGGTATAGGGTGACCAGTTGGTAAACACTTTGGGACCAGTTGGTAACTAGTTCGTGGGACCAGTTGGTAACCAGTCGGGGACCAGTCCGGGAACCAGTTGGGAATCAGTTTAGGACTAGTCCGAAACTACTTACCTTCGGACCAGTTGGGGACCAGTTGGTCTTTTTAAGCTCCTGTGGCCGTTTTAAGGGTAATTCTTGGGCTCCTGCACTGCCGCTCGGGGTTTCTGCCTTCTACGGTGGTAATTTTGGGCCGGGTTGCCTGTTTTGGCGGATTGTTGTGCTGTGTGCCGCGTAAAGTTAAGTTAAAGAACTAGATATGAACTAATAGAGATTAAGATTGAATGATAAAAAAGGCAAAATTCGCTGTTAATATCAGCTAATTCAATAAAATCCCTATACTTGATGTTGTTACATGCATCATCGTTCGGGTATATCAGTATTTAAAATACACGAAACCATGATAAAAACATTACAAGGTAAATTCATTCTCACAATTCGTCGGCCATGATTTTTTTCTGAAGTTTGCCAACATTTTAAAATCATATAAAATTGAAAATAANATTGAAAATGAGAATGTGTGTGTGAGTTTGAGTTTTAAATTTTAAAATTATATTGTTGGCAAACGTCACACTGCCTCTCAATGGTTTTACCTTGTTATGTTTTTATCATTCACGAAACTATTCAAAAGGCCGCCTCGCCGTATTCTTTCGTTAGCAAAGAAAACTAAACGAAGCAACAAAACATTAAACAAGTCAACACCCACTCGAATTAGCTAAAGCAATAACTGCAAGTGTCCGATTTGGGGGTGGCAAACAAAAGAATATTTAAATATACCTACGGTGACCATCCGTCCTGTATTATACGGGACAGTCCTCTTTTTTGACCAATCGTCCTGGTAATTTCTTTATTTTATACGGAACGCCAAATATTCTGTATTACTTTTCAGTTCTGTATTTGTCCCGTATTCAGTGTTCGGTATTTCGATTCCTTAACAGCTCATTAAAATGGCATGCCTATGAACCAGTTTTAAGTGATGTTGGTATATGATCGTAATTTTCTCCATAAACAGTTCTATTCTGAATACCTGTGATTCGAATAAAGGAATATATACAGATACCAAAATATAAATTAGAACTCGAAATTTTAGCAACGTTTGGCTATTTATCTTTTGTTTATTTTATCTTTCTTATTTTTTTATGTAAGTAAAGCTCTTTTCCTGTAAAAACCATATAAATCTTTAAAAAAACTATAGAAATTAATTCATCAATGTTTCACCAAAGTTTTTAATCAGAATCTTTAAGGCGGATTCACCGTTCGTGTCCGGACACTTTTTGCTAGTAATTTTACGCGTTCCTTTCCCACTTTGTCCCACTGAGAGCGCGACAGAAATGTGCTGAACACTCTGCACAATTCGATTAGATTTTCTGTACGAACGACTTGATGATTTGGGTTGCCGCGTTCTCCTTCATATGCGTTTGCAGCGAATTGCATGTGCTATTTGCCCTCAAAATCGTATGTAGGCGACAACATCATCAGCTGTTTGCTTCAGAACAACATAAAATGTGCCGAACTAAACGGCTAACCGTACTTTAGCACCCTCTCCAGCAAAAATGTTTTGAGAGCAAAAAAAAAGTTGTCCGGACACGAACGGTTGACACGCCTTTAGAAAAAAAATTAGTTTAAAGTTTTGTAGCTCATTGAAATTAAATATAACAAAGTGCAAGTGAAACGTGCTGCTCATTTGCTTCTCTTTTAAAAATATTATCGAACATACTTTGTACGTAACACCATCAACAAAAGGTGTGTACTCGTATTGACCGGACAAAACTATCCAGCAGCAAAAATTCTCAGGATTTAGCAGTATTCGCTCTCAAAAAGACAAAATATCCACAGAAGTACTAGAACGCAAAATTAGCAAAAACTTGCAACCTTCGAAACAGCTGATCACT
>NW_016183706.1:3678-5465 GCF_001687245.7 Rhagoletis zephyria | reverse complement strand
CGACGCAGGCGCGGTGTGAGTCTACAAGCAGCGATTGCACTGGCCGATGACATCTGGCCTGGAATGGACGAAGAGGCCAGGCGGCCCTACAAAGAGCAGGCGATTAGGGAGCGTCCTCCCAATCTGCCCTGTCCTCGTGAGGACTGCCGTGAACTGACGGCTCGCGTCACACAGCTGGACCAGGAGCTCCAGAGACTGCGGCGGAGATACAACACNTCGTCTAGCAATCTTTCACGGCTTGAATTTTGTTTTCGTCTTCTTATGAATTGAACAATCCAGTAGAAGTAGCCAATGAAGTTTGTGATTGAGAGGAAGATTACCAACGCAATAAGATTTCTGCATTCGTCTTGGTTACTTGGCGGTGGTGGTTCCGTTGGTGCAAAGTGTCGCTTGAAGTCGGGCCAAATTGTTTGTCCACCGGTAGCTGGCCTGTCTGGCTGAAGACACACTGTGAACTCTGATGCTAGAGCCTCGCATTGCTCTTGGTCTCTCGAGCACATGCAGGGGAAATAGTCGGATGATACTTCAGTGATTGTGCAGCACAGCTTTTTCTGTTTACAAGTATCATCACAGTCAGAATAGGTAAAGTAATCGTCGTTGGCACCCACAGCCGTAAAAGAGAGAAGTATGACGAAAGTAAAGAAGAGCTGATTGTTCGTCATTGCGATCTGTTGATCAGAAAATTGGTTACAATGGAATTTCTCAATTTAATAAAGGTTGGTTTGCTTAATGGCTTTGTTAAAATGTCCGCTAGTTGCTGATCAGTCGGAACATGAGCTACAGTTAGCTTGCCATTTTCAAGGAGTTCTCTGATGAAGAAGTGTCGAACTTCTATGTGTTTAGTTCGTTTGTGAAATTGGTCATCGTGAACTAACCTGATTGTTGACTGGTTGTCAATGAGAATTTCGGGAGTAAAACTGTAACCAAGTTCTCTCAGAAACGACGTTACCCAAACTGCACTTTTTGCTGTTTCGGTTGCTGCTATTAGCTCAGCCTCCGTGGAGGAAAGGGAAACCGCGGTTTGACGCGAGGAGGCCCAGAAGACGGGATTTCCGTTACCAAAAATGAGCTGGCCGGTTGTCGATTTTCTGGATAGTGGATCAGATGCATAATCGGCGTCGGAGAAAAACCGAAAGTTCTCCGTTGAACTGCTTTTGTACTCTAGGCCAAACGTGGTAGTGCCTTTTAGGTACTTCAGTACTCGATTAGCTGCAGACCACAGTTTTCTGGTGGGTCGATCAAGAAAACGCGAGAGATAACCGACAGCGAAAGCAATATCGGGTCGTGTTGCAATGGCCAAATACATCAGCGATCCGATTAGCTCTCTGTAAGGCATGTTGCTCACTGCTTCTGTTTCATCTTTAGAGTAACAATCTTTTTCGATTGGAGTTGAAACTGGCTTACACTCAGTCATGTTGAATCTTTTGAGTACATCTTTAATGTAGTTTTCCTGGTATAGAAAAATAGACTGCTCCCTTAGTACAATCTGAATGCCAAGGAATAGATTCAGCGGTTTAAATGTAATCTCAAGTTGCCTTTGAATCTCTTTTAGAAAGTTCAAGATTGCTGTTTCAGTTTTTGCGGTGATGATTCCATCATCCACATAAAGGCAAATGATAATCCTGTCTGTGTTGTTGCCATAGAACACGCAGGAATCTTGAGAACTTTGTCGAAGTTTCAGTGTGAGCAGAACTGACTTCATTTTCTTGTGAAAACAGCGAGGTGCTTGTTTTAAACCATAGATGGCTTTCTTGAGGCGGCAGACTTTTTGTGTTCCCTCTGAAAAG
>NW_016183706.1:3161-3616 GCF_001687245.7 Rhagoletis zephyria | reverse complement strand
TTGAGACATGTAGATCTTTTCTTCTAAGTCGGCATACAGAAAAGCAGTTTTAACATCGAATTGATACACCACTAAGCGTTCTTTTGCTGCGGTACTTAGTATAATTCGGATTGTCTCAAATCTTGTTACAGGACTGAAGAGCTCCTTGTAATCAATATTTTCTCTCTGTGAAAAGCCTTTTAGCACTAATCTCGCTTTGTACCTACAAACATCACCAGAGGAGTCTTTCTTGAGTTTGTAGACCCATTTGCATCCGATGGCGCGTTGTCCAGAAGGGAGCTCGGTGAGTTCCCACACGCCGAGTGAGAGCATGGACTGGTACTCTTCTGTCATCGCGATGATCCATTTTTCTCGATCTTTTGATTCGGTGGCCTCCTTATAGGATGCTGGCTCTCTTGGAGCTTCTGTATTACCTGCAAACGTAAAATTAAACCCATATCTGTCGGGTGGTTTAA
>NW_016183706.1:738-3149 GCF_001687245.7 Rhagoletis zephyria | reverse complement strand
CTCTCAAGCGTGCACGTTGATCTGGTCTTGAGGACTTCTTCATCTGCCGATCGTTGGCGGGATTCTGTTGACCTTGTGGCTCATTTGGTGTAACTTGGTCTTCACTGTGGCTCGCAGTGTCGGTTCCAACGTCGTTCAAAGCAGATGCGGCAGGTTGATTATCTGGTGCAGTAGTTGAATCACTTGTTTCGTTTGTGGTACTTGAATCCTCCTTGTTGTTGGGACGTGGTTGATTCCCTTGTTGAGACACTGATGGACTCGGTTCTGCTGTGAATTCTCCCAAAGTTTTAAAAAGGACTTGGTTCAGGAAAGACGACGTCTTTTGTTCGTCGTACAGAAATGGTACCCGGTATCCATATACGGTAACCGTCAATATCATCACCGAATCCTACCAGTATTCCTGGTTTGCCTCGTGGATCCAGCTTCTGTTTGTTGATGTATTGAGCGTAGTAGAAACATTTTGTGCCGAAAGGGTGAACTTTGCCGAGATACGGTTCTTTTCCGTAGATTAGTTCGTACGCCGATTTGTTGTGAGTTTTGTGAATCGTGATTGCATTGAGAATTTGAACGCAGTACTCAATTGCTTCAGCCCATAAAGATTTTGGAAGATTGTTTGCAATTAGTAGCGTCCGAGCCAAATCGAGTAAAGTACGATTGGTTCGTTCGGCTATACCATTTTGCATTGGTGTGTATGGATTGGAAAAGGTTTGATCCGCTCCAATATCTTCGAGTATCTTTTGGACAGTTTGATTCTTGAACTCTGTTCCTTCATCGGAATGTAGGCGTATGATGTTTCTACCGGTTTTGTTGCGGTACCAGTTGACGTATAGTCAGATGCAGTTTGGAGTTTCGTCCTTTGTCTTCAGAAAGTAAACTTTGCGGAACTTGGAGAACTCATCCGTCATACAGAGAAAATGATTAGCTCGCCCGAGAGACGGCGGCGTCGCAGAACATAAATCAGCATGGATTGTGCCAGGACAGACAGATATTGAAGCTTTTGGTTTACTTTTGTATGTCGATCGACGTTGCTTCCCCTGTAGGCACGCTTCACAGTTTGGCAAATCATCATAGAAGGCAAAATTGAGACGTTGCAACGTTCTTATTGTTTTAAGTTTGCCAACGTGAGCTAGGGCCTCGTGCATCTTTTTGAGACTGATCAGGTCCCCTTCGGTTACGAAGCTTGAAACCGGATTGCCTTCAGCACGTAAAATATAAAGCCCAAAACGTCTCGGTGCGGTGGCCCGGACGTGGCCCTTAAAGAGAATTTTCATCTCAGCCATGCTTGTCTGTATGGAATGGGCAGAATCGGTCAGTTTACCGACAGAAATGAGGTTCCGCCTCATATTCGGGACGTAAAGTGCGTTTGACAGAAAGAGGGTCGAGAGCTTTTTACCGTTGCGAACAGTCAATCGAGCGGTGCCTTCTCCCTTGGACTTTAGAGAGTACGCTCCACCTAATTTGACTTCGCGCGTGCTCGCGTGGGGTTTGAAGTCTACGAACCATTTCTTGTCATTTAGCACATGATGTGTGGATCCAGTATCAAGGATGAACTCTGCAGAGATTTGGTGTGCTGCTAAGTTTGCTTCCGTGGAAGTGCACACTTGGACCACAAATGCTTCACCAGTATGCTTCGATTTTCTCCGTGGAGATCTGGGAGCGCGCCTTTTTCGGCGAAAACAGACCTTGTCTGTGTGTCCCGTCTTTTTACAATAACTGCATTTTAGTTCAGTTTTGTCCAAAAAGGTTGTAACTCGAGGTTGAGGCAATCTTGAGTGGGGTCTTCGTGGCTTGCGAGAGCTCAAAGTCATGCGAGACAAGAACGCTGTTGTTTGTTCAAGATTCTCGGATTCTTTGCGAGCAGCTTCTCNACCTTTCTGTAGCTGGCTTGGGTAGCCAAGTTACTTTGACCCAGTCCCACTCAGGTGGTAACTTGTTGATTAGAGTGATGCAGATTATTTCTTCGCTTAGCCCAGCTTTGGATTCCTCGAGACCGTATTTAAGTCGTTTGAAGTCTGCGATGTTTTCAAACACGGTTTTGTCTTGTCTGTACTTGTAGGCTAGAAATCTGCTTACTGCTGAGTATTTCTGACTTTCGGTGTTTTTGGAGAAGACTTCTTGAATCCTTGACCAAATTGTAGGTGCGAGTACAATGTCAACATCTTCGTAGAAGTGGTTGAGAAGAACATTGGGATGGATTGAATTGAGGAGAATGTATCGAGCGGCTAAATTTCCGCGATTGAAGTTTTGGTTTTGAGCAATTCCTTCTGGGGTAGGAAGCTTGCTAGGAATCAGATCTCCTTTTATAACTTCACATGCGTAAGGTTCAGTCTGAAGTATGGTGAAAGTGATCATCTTCCAAGTGAGAAAGTTTTCACCGTCTTCTTTCAAAATGACTGAAGAAAACCTTGGTC
>NW_016183706.1:0-642 GCF_001687245.7 Rhagoletis zephyria | reverse complement strand
AGTGAGATGAAGATTGAAGTACTTTTTGAAGAGTAGTTGTGAAGAAGCACTTTTGCACAGTTGATGAAAGTCTGAAGAAACGCAGCGATGAACACAGCACTCGTTGCGAACGCTCTGAGGCGTTCGTGCTGATAACGCTCTGTTAGGAATTTCGTCCAGAAACACACTCAGAACACGCGAGTTGTAATGAGTGGTTCTTTAGAACTTCCCAACGGAGAAGGTCGATAGGTTGATGTTGAAGCGCAGCCGGTACACCACTACGTAGAGTAGACTTCAAACAATGTGAAGCAGAGTTGATTGGAAGAAGAAAGTTGAAAGTTGACACACGAAAGAAAGACAGCAGGGTTCAGGTTAAAGATGGTAGCTCGTCACAGAATGGATCTGACGGTGGTCATAACCCATGCCTGTTCTGGGCTTGTCTGAACAAGCAGTGTTTATTTGTATCTGTTTATATACTACACAGTCAGTGTTGCAAAGTAGCTCACAGTCTACGAAAAAGGAATTACAAGAACAGCGTTTCCATAAAAAGGCTGAATACGTGGGATAGTCCGGAATTTAGTACAGACGCTTTCGCAGCAGTATCCGTCGGCCTACGCTTTCATGAGGGTTGGATCCAGCGAAAACAGAAAAGAGAATAAAGAC
>NW_016183705.1:0-5465 GCF_001687245.7 Rhagoletis zephyria | reverse complement strand
AACTTTGGCAAGAAAGAGTTAGCTACATTTCGTTTCAGTGATCTTTACGGCAGCAGACCAAAAGTCGCCAATGGAGGCCCCACATCATCTTGAGGCCAGAGATATCTCCTAAGGAGAGCCGCTGCAATATCGCTTTGGTATAGATTCCCCAGACCCAGCACTATGCAATGCAACAAATAGGAAAAAATTTTGTCTACAGGGTATATGTTCATATATACTATGAAACTTCATAGTCACATACATATCGTCGTTTAAAGTACCAAAACCGCGTATCAATAAAATGCAAAACCATGTATGTGAGGTTGCATAAATTATTTTCTAAAGAGTAAAAACACTCATATTTCAAAATTGTTCTCTTTTTTATAAAGCAATCGCATATCTGGCTAGTATATTTCAGGATGAATGGATAAGCGTTGAGCCAAGAGCTTGTGTGAGCACATCCAATTTTTTGCAGCCAATGTCAGTTACGCGGTTTTGCAGATTGACGATACGCGGTTTTGTACTTTAAACGACGATATGTACATATGTACATACATAAGTAAGTACGTCAAAGTTAGACTTATTGAAGTGACGTGAACTTGTAGCGATTTAGAATTTTTCTGCCGTGCAAAGCAATTTTTAGCAGCTTTTTTCATTATTTTTTTTTTACATATATGGAATAGGAAAATTTGTAAGGCAGCTAAGCTCACCACTTTACAATAATAATACCAATCTATCTGTTTGGATACATATGCTCTTAACAATTGCCACATTCTACATTTTAAAAATCTTTCTTTTTGTCTTTCGTTTAAATACAGTCGACTTTGTGAAGCGTAACAGCACGGAAATGTCAATCACTGATATGTCAAACGCAAAAAAAAGTGACGCAACTACAAATAAATATTTGTTAAATGTCTCTGTAATGTGTTTACTTTTAGTGATATGTATGTATATTTATATGCTTGTGCGTGCGAATATGTACTAATGCTATAAAATAGAATGGGTAATGGAATTAAAATAAGAATCAAGTAAAAAGATATTATCTTATTGCATAGGGTGCCCGGAAACGGCTCCAACGATTTTGTTGAAATTTTGTATACAGATAATGTTTTGTATTTAAAGGTTATATGAATAGGTATTATCTCCGAGAAGGCTCGGATAAAGTTACCACCTATACGAAATTAGTTACAAATAAATTAAAACATCATAATATGTGTACCAAATGAAAGGTATTTTAAAAATTCCACATTCAAAAAATAAAGGGTTGCCATCTATTTTTAATCGCATATTTATTTAATTTTTTGTTTAGAAAAAAAGTAAAATATTGCTATCCATTTGTATCAAGAGAAGGTTCCTAAACAATGCTTTACCTATTTACAAAGTGTTATCTCTTAGGATATTAGTATGAGGTTGCCCCTTATTTTCGGTTGAACACAATTTATCTAAAACTTCCCAATATGGATATCAAACGAAAGGTATTGTTGAAAACTGATCTGAAAACATCATCGATCGGGGTTGCCACGCCTCTATGTATCTAATACAAATTTTTATTTTATTAATTTCAATAAGCATATTTTATACACAGTAAATACATGCTCAAGATGTGTACGTAAGATTTCGTAAATTGTACTGAAAAAATGCCTTACGAAAGTCCTTTCGTTATATTTACGAATGGTTCGTAAAATCTTTTTTCGTTGTGAAAAATGTTTTTCTTAGCACTTTTGCGAAATTTTATTTTCAGTGTACCCCTGGTGCTTAAATGGTCGCTCTGCTGTATATAATCGCTACTGTTAGTCATCTTAACAATTCATCATCTTAAACAATTTTATGATTAATTTATATGGGTATACGAGATGTATTCCGGCGTGCCAAGAGTAATAATTGGCAAAACAATTTGCAGTACATACTATAACCGGCGATATACATACATATACATAAGCGAACATGACCAAGCTGCCTAGGAGAAACCAGCTAGCGAAATTCTAAACTTCGTACATTTAAATTTATTTAATATCTGGACATGTCTTTGGTATTTGATTAAAGTATTAGCAACTAAACTTGAAAATTTAAAGTTGCGCTATAAAGAAACTCAAACACGATATCGGTATGAAGCTTTGAAAATTTTTTAGCCAGTTGAAATTTGCACTTCATTTGATGAATATTTTTGGAACTATTAAACTGCATACCCTGAAAATGTTCTAAAGAATCCGATTAAAAAGTTTGAAATTTTGGCGTATCTCACATCGTCGCTGAAATGCAAAAAAGTCATAGTTAAAAAAAAATTTTTATTGTACTAAACGATGTGGGAACTTATAATTCGATGAGGCATAATCAATAAAGGAAAAAGGAAAGTTTTAGCTAGTTACGCCTTTCTTTATTTTAGCGACGATGTGAGTTACGCCCGTTCAATACTATACTAACGATATGTATGTGCTATGTTTGCAACTACAAAAATTGTGCCACTAAAAACTTATATGAGAAAAAAGTTGCAATATCATTGAGATGAACATTTATTTGTCTTCACACATCTTCATATGTGTGNGCTAGAAGACTTTTGAAAACTTCGTTACAAATTGGCTATGAAAACTTCGGCGACTTGCCTGCGCCGGCATGAATTGCTGCTAGGCGCGACACAACTTCAATAAATTGTTTATACATTTTTCTTATCTTCGTATGTTCGCGCATTATTTGATATTGTTTGCTGTCATTTAGTTTTATTTTTTTTTTGTTTTGCCGTAATTTGATTCAAACAATTCAATTGAAATTTCAACTATAATTGGCTGAATTTTATTTAACTTTTGCGAAACTTTTAGGCAGCCACCCACATATTCGCAGAGTTTTTCTGCATTGTTTGCTTACTTGCCAACCGCATGAGCAGGATGAATCGTGCTTGTTTTCGTTTTTTTTTTGCCTTCAATTTTATTTTTCCTTTTTGTTTACGTTTTCCAGTCATCAATTTTTCTAAATATGATAAAATTTATTAAAAAACTTTGTCTGCTCTCGCTGGCGCAGTGCAATTGTGCACATACGCGAACACAAGCATAGCTAATATCTAGCTCCCACAAGACCCACAGACACACACGCCATTTTGAGCGGCAACTTTGGCTACATCGCATATGAAAATCAGTGCCATGAACTTTATTTTTTTTAAATATCCAAAACAAATTCATGCACATTGTTATTATTTGTGTGTGTGTGTGTGTGTGTGTGTGTGCGTTTCACATGACATGCGACTAATTCCCCAGCCGCATTGGCAAAAATGAGTTTTCGTGACTTGAAACATATACATAAATATCTTCGTTTAAAGTTCAAAACCGCGTATGAAGATAATTGCATTATCCGCATATGTGAGGTTCCATAAATTATTTTCTAGAGAGTGGAAACACTGATATTTAAAAATGATTATCTCTTTTATAAAGCAATCGCATTTCTGGCTAGATATTTCAGGACGAATGGATAAGGATTGAGCCAAGAGCTTGTGTGAGCAGATACAATTTTTGGCAGCCAATGTCAGTTACGCGGTTTTGTACTTTAAACGACGATATGTATCTACATAATAATATTTATACATAGGTACATATATTTTATATAAACTATTTCACATACATACATACTTATCTACCTACCTACAATTACTTGTTTGCTGGTCTATTTTTTCTTGTGTGAATGTACATGTTTACGCCTATACAGTTATCAAACCGATTATGTGGCATGCAACATTCTACTTGTAGTTGAAGTTTCCACATCATTCCTTATACATACATACATATGCTCATACATATCTAAAATACATATATATGTAAATGCATACATATTTTGCGAGAAATAAACATTCACAGTTTGGCATCGTGTTGCATGCACCTTAGGGAGTTTCAAAACTTTACTTAACAAGAAGCTTCTTGATTCTTGACGTAGTAGCGTTGCAACGTAAGTTTCGAGCTTTGAATATGAAATAAATTACAAGGGCTTGTAAACTAGCAACAACTATTATAAATGTATATATACATACATACATATGTATTTGTGTGTTAAGAGTATTCACAAACGATTAAAAGTTTGACGGGTGAGAAATCAAAGTTTTTTACATAAAAAAAGGTAAGTGCGCCTGGACCACACTGGCGAGTGAAACACTTACGTTACAGATCTATTTGTCTTTTAACCAACATACATACATATGTATGTATGTACATACGTAGATACATACATCTGCTTTTGCTTAAGACTATATTTTTTGTCTTTTTTCTATCTAGATCCATACCTCTACCCCTGTCCGTTGCAACTACGTTTATGTTATTCAGTTTTCCTTTATCTTCATTTTTGGCTTTATACTCTATCAATAACAAAATCGATAGTAACGTCCAACAAAATGTCGATAACAAAACCGACAAAAAATATCGATAACAAAATCGACGACAAATTCGATAAAAAATTCAACAGCAAAATCGATAATAATATTGGTAGCAAAACCGGTTAATAAGTCGATAAAAATATCGATAACAAAATCGATAACAAAATCTATAAGCACAATCGATAAGAAAACTGATAAAATATTGATAAAAATATCGAAAACAATATCGGTAAATAATCGGTAACATAATGGAAAACAATATCGATAACAAAATCGAGAAATAATCGATAGCAAAATCGACAAATAATCGATAAAAAACCCATAAATTGTCGATAACAATATCGGTAACAAAACCGATAAAAATGTGGATTATTATATCGATAAGTCCCGAGGATCCCGAAAGTCTCTAAACTTAATTTTTTTAATTAAACTCCCAAAAAAATAAATATCAGTGCCGTTAAAGGTATTTCGTTTAACAATGAGTCTATTGGTATTACGCTCGCAGAATTTTTCGGTCAGCATGGTTTTTTGAGCTGGAATTTTTCCCTGATTTTTTTTTTTATAGTGGGTTGAAGTTTAATACTTGCCTTTCATCACCTGTAATGCAAAAGGACGCAACAAACATCATCTATGACTTCTGACTTTTTCCATTTCATTTACGATGTTGTTACGTCTTTTTGCATTTCAGGTGACGATATGTATGCATTGTTAGAAATTCAGTTATATACCTCAATATGTGTAAGGGCATTTCCTCCATTGCGGACGTACAATGTTGAATAAACGACAGTCAAGTGCCGACAAAGCAATGTTCAGAGGTGAAAAAATTAAAGACAAACAAATTTTTTTGCATTAAAAAACTGCAAAAAATCGCACCAAAAACGTTGTACTATGAACGTATGATAACCGCCAACAAAATACACGCCTACATAAAAACCAGCGACACATTGAAAATAAATTTTATTTTATGTACTTCATGCTCCGCATACGACATGTAGCACCAGAGCGACCACTCGCACAATCTTGCAATCTGCGAGTATATACGAGTAGTTGCTGATGTGATCGCTATACGCAAAACTTTTGTTTCTTTGTTGCTTAGGCATTCGACACGCAAAAACTCTTGCAAACAAAACAAAAAAAG
>NW_016183704.1:0-5466 GCF_001687245.7 Rhagoletis zephyria | reverse complement strand
AATAAGAGTTTTGCTTTTTCTTCGACTACATATTTAGGTACTATATACATTAAAAAGTCAAAGTGTATGTCTGTCGGTAGTCAGTGGGCGCAGAACAAGCCATTATTTGGCGCTTGCCAGTTGACGTCTCCATTTCAAATTCAAATACTTAGTGATGTCACAACGCTTGTTTTTTGGGCTTTTGTTGATTGGCTGTATTGGTTATGAAATTGAAGTACATGAAGAAAAACTTGTTAAGAGTTTTCCTTAAACGGGAGAGATCAAGAGTTAACTTTGCTAGTGAGTAACGTCTGTATGTCATACGAAAGCGAAATCGATCGCAGTGCCTTTGTAATGGCAAGCCTAATTTAGCATTTCAAAAGCCAAAATTGGTTATATTATGGCGTCATTTACACGAAATGAGTTATTAAAAGATTTAATTTTCAAGAATTTCATAAGAAAGAGGGTATAGTCGAGCGCCGTAGCCGAGTGGCTAGATGTAAATCTAGGTTGTCGATGTCAAAATGATCGTTGAACGTATGTATCTTTTTAATTTATGGAAAGAAAGTACATAGTGTGATTAATTTTTTTTTTCTTTATTTGGAACTTTAGATTTTTCTGCAATATTTTTTTTTTTAGTTTGCGCCCGTCTGGCATTTTTCATGCTATTTTTGCATTAAGTTCGAAATTTATTGACGAACAATCTACTTGAGAGCTAGATGAGTCTAGAATTGATCCACACAAGTCTGTGTCTTCAAAAAAAAACAAACTCAGAAAATAAATCTGAAACGCGAAATCAAACGGTCTGGAAACTCCGTCCCAAAGTTGTGCATTGTGCAACTCCACAGCTCCAATGCCTTGCTGGGAGACATTCTTCAGTCCCAGCTCAATCCAATTGTGGCATGAAAACTTCATTAATGGATATGCACCGCTACCATGGACGGTAATTTTTTGGTCAGCATTGTTTGTTCAGGTTTCCAAAAGAAAAGGGTCGCGTCACACATGATGGCAGCAAGAGCAGTTCAAGGTTCCACGCAGTGCCAAAATCACTGACCAATTATTCCGTAAAAAAAAAAATCTAGCATTAGTCCACGTTTTTGAGGAGTAAAAGGAGTGTTTTTGGGTTTCTTTTTTCAAAATGAAAATCAGGGACCAAAAATAACAGTTATTTTCTTAAGTCAACTTGGCCAAATATTTATATAAAAGTCATTTCCTGGTAGCAAACAAACCACTTATCCAAAGCCCAGTTTTAAAGCTATTTTAGTCCTCTTTCATTTGACACCAAACTCTCTTAATTTGGGTAATCGGTTTGTTTATTATCAAGAAATAACTTGTATATAAATATTTGGCCAAGGTGACTAAAAAAAATAAAATAACTGTTAATTTCGGTCCCTGATGAAAAGTAGTGATTCAAATCGCCTTAATGTATTGATATTCGACGCTATTTGCTACAAGTAGTCCATCTTCCAACAGGACAATTTATTTTGGAACAACTTGTAGTAACGATCGCCATTTGGTGGACGATCGCAAACCGCCAAAGCTACTCCTGTTCTAAAAGGCATTTGGCGTTTGGTGGCAGTGTAAAGCTGTATTTATTTATAGAGTATGTACCATATAGAAATAGAAAGGCCCCTAACTAATTTTCGCACAAAGCTAGGTAGATTAGTTAAAGGCGTAAAGAATGTAGAAACAACTACTGCATAAAAGAATTAGTTTCAGTGTACCTATATTTTGACTAAATTACCAAGATAAAAACTTTAGTTTTTATAAAGTTTTGTAATTACTCTGTAAAGACACGAACAATTTAGATAGGGCCTTTCTATGCTAAGCTAACGATTCTTATAGGGAGCAAAAGAGGCAAATAGTTCGAAATGTTACACGAAACTTTAGATCTTGTAAATTGTGCGTGTCCAAGGCGAATGACACTAGGGTTTAGTGGTCATACATTAACCTGCTTGCACTATGCGTCCTCTGAGGCCGGCCAGCATTACCTATGTACGTATTCGGAATTATTACCGTTAATAGATATGTTCAACATGAATTGATTTAGTAAAAATTATTAACAGGAAATTACTAAACATTTTTCTCACAAAAACTAGATTCAATTTTATGTGCATATTCGTATGAAGGTATTCCATGGTTATACCACAAACGTCATCCAACGTAATTGATTTAAGATCAACATTTTTGAAGTGTAAAAGTAATAAAAGAAAAATGTTGGCCGAAAAAGCCATAAAAAATAAATTCTTGTGTAATAAATGCACAACTAAAAACGATTCATGCGAATAATCAGCAAATTGCATGCAATGCTGGCGTGCGACGGCAAAGGGTACAATGCTTGTGGAAGCAACAAATAACACAGCTGTGATTAATGTGCAGCAGCACGCTCCAGACGAAGACGACGACGACAACGACAACAACGAATAGAACAGCAAACGATGCGCCACACAGCGACAACAACCAGCAAAAATAGCGAATAGCCACGAAAGTGGTAGCTGTGAAACCATTGCGACCTTTGTCTACCGGTTTGACTCGCCGCTCAAATGGGGGCTGCAGAATTGAATGATATGCGACGTTGGTGGCGTTTAAGTCCCCAGAGTTGCAGGATGACACGCAGTAGCATCCAGAGTGTTCTTGCAAAGCGCTAAGGCGTTCATAAAGCGATTAATGTTGGGCGGGTGGCAGGGGTGCAGACGTGTTTGTATGGTTTTCAGTGGTTGCACATACATATGTACATTACGGTACAATATGTTGCTATCACAAGGTGTGTGTCTAAATATTTACTCTGTTGTTGGGGTGGGTTGGTGGGGTGAAGTGGCTTTGCCACCTCGTCGTAGCAACACAATTAATCTCGCATGTGGATACCCACCTATGACCTTCTCGTGCGTGTGCGGAGCATTTACTTGCTTAACTTTTTTATATCTTCATTACACAAACAAAACGCATCGACTTGTTCTTGCAACGTATAATAAATTTTGGAGTCGTAATAGTCTAGCGGTTTAAGCGGTCAAAGCAAAGCGACGTTAACTCTCAGTCCGCAATTTCGCTGATAAGGAAGCAAAGCTGCGGAGATAATAAAATTTAGTTAAGTGTTTTCCGTATGTGTTTACTTACATTAACCTTGGCTTCTTCGGTTAGTCGGCGGTGGTGGGTTTTTTTCTTTTTATTTCTTTAATTTTCCTCAAGTCGTCAATGGACTTTAAGCTTTGAATGCTTTTATACTTACTCGTAAATGCAAATGCACCAGTATTTGTTGGGTGTTTACTTCGTTTAAATTTTATGTACATATGTATATCACTATTTTCTTGCTTTCTTTTGGTTATTTTATTTCGGTGATTTTTTTATTATATAGCACACAGCTCATTTACGACATCCGGCGGTCGCATTGTCCATTCGCTGCTGGCACAACACTATTGATAGGCGCGTTATTACAGTTGTTATTGCTGCTGCTGTTGCTGTTATTATTACTGTTTTTACGATAACAATAGTGGAAATTACTGCAATGAACAAATTTTAATTAAAACATTCTGTTCTATTTTAGTTGTCATGCTTGCACATTGCCCTTGATAGGTGGGATTTTTCTTCGATGTGTTTATTGTTTCTCTATTTTAATTGGTTTTTATGCCAAAATACTATATTAACTCATAAACGAATTTCTAGCACTATGACCATCGCTAACTGTGTGCTAATGAACGCCTGAATTAAACCTTCAAAAACACAATCAACAAAAAGAAATAACCAGAAATATGTCACATTCGTGAGAAGATAACGCTTGCTTGGATACTCCAACAAACACAGAAATCTAAAGGCTCGATCTTATCCCTTAAACAAAACTCGTACTAAAGTGGCAATTGAGTATCACAGCAGGAGTTGATTGTTCGGAGTTGGGGTTTGTAGACAAATAATTCGTATGGCCCGTACTAATGAAACTTTCATCAGTTAAGGAGTCTTGTAGGGCGTAGTTCCCGTTATTAAACTACAAAGAACAGTTTTACATTGTAGAACATATGTATCTCTCTAATCGATTTACTTAAAAAATTCCAGGTAATATCCCACTTAAGTACTTGATATTCTAGATAAAATTATGGAAATCCGATATTTGCAGCTCTGCTTTATATACCAGGTGGCAGTGAAGTGACTGTGTCGCTTCCACTGCATTCCTTTACGTTGATACAGAAAGAAATGGCGACTTCACTACGACAGCTTCTGATAGACGACATCATTAGAGCAACAATATAGAAGCCCTTACTCAGAAGATTTTTTTTTCTTAATTTCGGCCTTCTTCACAATTCCGTTTGTTTCATCACCATTGTAAAGCTGTATCTTTTGTTAACTTTCGCCTCAGATACATTGCTGAAAATCTTATCGGCTGTTTCGCTCTCTTTGATATTGCTATGTCCAAAAAGGCGACAATGTTGAAGTGCCTCAAGGGTGATGCTCCCATATTTCTGATGTCAGTACTTGAGATTCTATTGCTTCCAAAACCATTTAACTATTTACGAAAATAGTGGCTTCTTCAGCTAGAGCCACACTATTAGATTCTCTCTCCATCCTGCTTTTACTATTGGTTTCGTGAATTTACATTTCGGGGTCGTGATGTATTTTACCTTTAGAGCTTAGGCCAATGGCATCGGGCAGTAGTTGTTATATATAGCCAGTTTTTCTTCCCCTAAAACTATCTCCACAGGATTTGAATGTCACTGCCTACAGCGAAAGTCCGAAGGTTTCCAGGGGTACAACTTTCGTGAAGCTGGACTTGTTACTATGCCGATGCAGTAGTGGTTCCACATAAAAAGACTTCTCCGGGGTCTAGCCGCCCGTTCAGTCTCTTTCTCCTGCGTTAATGATAGCGGGTATTCACCTACACTGATGAACCCTTTAAACCGAGTTCCTTCGCAACGCATAGATCTTGCCAGCGAAATTTCAGGCGGGTAAGTATTTACGAAGTTATTTTTCTCGCCGATCTCATATACATACATATAGTATGTATGTTCCGAGACGCGCCAATACCTCTCACACCAGGAACCAGTTTTAATACTGCTCGACGCTGCAGAATTCAGACAGTAAAATCCCGAGATAGACACCTTAAGCTGGTTAAGTTTATAGTGCCAGCCTTGTTGTACACCTACCACTGACTTTAGCCAAACTGTGGCTGGAAAAGCCCGTTGTGATACCACTGGGCGAAGCCATTTCTTTCTTTCCCTCCCGTAGTAATTGAACCAGCGAATGTATTTTATATAGCACAAAAAGTCGAGAACGTTCGATGAGTTAAAATCGGCTATACAATCTAGAAAGTACTTGTTGAAGAACTGGTTGCGCGTGTTGACCAGGGCGGGACAATGGCAGAGACACGTGTCTGCAACTGGAACAAAAATCGTTGGTGGCGTATCCTAACCTTTTTCCGTGTGTGCCCATCAGGCAGTTTCCGGTGATTACCACGACTACTAATCAGAGAAAGGAGCGGTCCAGCCGGGTAAGAGCTATGGA
>NW_016183703.1:0-5466 GCF_001687245.7 Rhagoletis zephyria | reverse complement strand
AAATTAATATACCCTTGTGCACAAGTGCGCTCGGGTATAAAAAAAAATGCGTAGGAGCTGCTGTGTGTGTGTGTGTCTTGATGCGACGAGGATCAGTCTGATGCTTCACACAAACGCAGTGTGATTTGGTGTTTTTTTTTGTGGAAATATTTCTTTTGCATTGTGTGAAATTCACACGCACTTGCCTTCGGTGTTTTGCTGTCTTCGTTTTGTTTTGATCGCTAAATTTCCAAGAACACTTTTTGTTTGGAGGATAATAGGGATTATTGTTGGTGCCTGTGAAAATAAAGAAATTGTGTCAAAACTATAATTGGGAATGCCTTTCAGCGCTTGTTTGTTAGTGCTGCGAGTGTGTAATTAAACTAATTGCTTACTTTGCTGTTCTAAAAAAAGTTAAGGCAATTTGGGGCATTTACAACCAATTTCCTTAAATAGCGCCAACATTTATTTCTCCAAAAATTTCAATACAATATGCGAAATGAAATTTTATTAACGCAGTGAAAAATATGGAAGTTGAACACAATTTAGAAATTCTAATTCTATAATATCCTTGCTATATCTCTATAAATCAGCTTTCCACGCACATGTACAAGTATTCACCCGAAAATCAACATCTCGTAAATAATAAAATTGCGCATGTCCTTGAAGGCTTCCCAACCAACATCATCGCAGCAACTCTTCGTCGCCGCCGCCGCCGCCGCTTAACTGCTTGGTTTGCATGTATTTAACAATTGCAATAACAATGCCACTGGCGCACAACGATTTTCAGCCGAAATGTTTATATTACCATAGTGTTTCTAATTGCACATATCCTTGAATATCCTGCGTAAGCTCAATACGACAAAACATTACATTACCGCTTTTCGCTGTGTATTGTATCAGAAAGGCTAAATAATGACGAATTTGTAAAAGTTAAATTATTCGATCCGGTTAATGAGCGAAAATCCTTGGACGGCAAAGGATTTCGTAACCTTCAAGGCTTTGGTTTGTGTCGTTTATGAGCCAAGAGCATTGTGCAAACAAAGATGGCCAGAGTGATTATTTGCCTTTGGGCAAAGGAGTATTTATTTGTTGTGTATTAAAGGCTATTTCGGCGAAAACTCACAGCACAACGCAAGGATACGTCAAAGGATAATGCGGTAAAGTGTTGCAAGTCAGTTAAGTCCGTTGGCAGCAGTCGCAGTGCATTAGGAAAGCAGTTAACGCGATTTTGTGAGTTTTTCTTTGCCTGCTAAAGGCGCGTTGTTTGCAGTTTGACTAGCAAATGAGTAACTTGGCAAAGGGTAGTAGCAAGAGGATACTGCGTGTTCAGGGAGCGAGAGGTTAATAGGTATTTTTTTTAAGGAAGGAGGTTTTTTTAGGCTTTACAGCTAGCTGCAATTGCCTTTAAAAGTACGCAGGCGTACGTAGATTTGTCAGAAAAAGTGCGACTGCATGAAATGTTATTGCATAAGAAACGTCAAGTTAGCGAATTTCTTACAAAAGGATTTATTTTTGGTTGAGCTATTCCGACAAAAGAATTGTATAAACTGCGTACGTTTCGTGAGAAAGAATTTTTATAAAAGGATAAAGTCAGTTTTAGTCAAATAAAATACATAAAATTGCATAAGGTACGCATGCGTGGCAAACTTTTTTAAATATTTAAGAATTTAAGCAATTTTTTCTTTAACAAGGATACAAAAGAATTCGGAAAATTTTCCGAATAACTCAATCAAAAATTATGCAATTGAAAAAGGAATGCGCGTTTGTTGTGTAAAAAGTATTTATCTGTGAAAGAGGACACAAAATGACTCGAAGATTTCGGGCTGGTTTAAGACACAGCAGAAAAGAATTGCATAAACTGCGCGCCTTGGGTAAAATTGTGAGTCTTTGTTTTGCGATTGGAGATTTTTGATGTAGACTTGTGAGTGAAAAGAGGTACCTAAGCCCTTCCATTAAACGATTTTTGAATATTTTTTTAGCATGCAGTGATTATAACCGGTTTTGTCTAATAAAATGGCCACTCAATATAAAAATCTTAAAGTTATAGTTAGTCATTACACTGTAAGACAATTTCAGTTTTTTTTTCTGTGTAATTAATGAAACTAAGTTTATCTGAAAGTCTGCATTGTAATTCCTAAGCTTCGCCGGGTTTGGCGATTTTAAGCGTTTTTTTTTCAATTGAAGTTGTTGGTCGCAGAGCAGAATTTAAAACAATTAAAAGTAATTTAAGTGCAAATATTCATACATTCGAAAGGCCTTCCAGGAGTTTTTGGGCTCCGAGGAATCAGAGGCAGGGATGATAAATGAGTTTTTTAATTTTGTACCAAATGGCAAAAAAAAGTGTACTAAATAAACCGAAAAGTACCAACATTTAAAAGACCATACATACATCGTTACATAGTTACATATACAAAAATTTCCCAAAAAAAACCCGTTGCATTTAACGGAATGGAAGTTTCACAAAAATATTTTGCAAAATATTACCTTTTATAGAAATAAACAAGTTAATAAGTGTTCTCGTACCTAAAATCTTATAAAGTGGGGGAAATCGAGAGCGGAAAATGACACCGAGATGTGCCAATTTCTGTTGGAAAAAGTTATACCTGCGATAACTTACAAGTAAAAAAGTCTGCTGATCACAAACATGTGAATAAACAAAATAAAGAAATAAAAGTTTAGTTTAGTTAATTTACTATTAATCTCTAATTTTCTAATTTTAGGTTGTCAACTATGGCTGCCTTATAAAATTTTTCAATTGTACCATATTTTTCCCAGAAATATACCAAAATAGATAATAATGCTGAAAGGTTCTGACCGAATTTGTCAGTTGATGGGATGATGAAAATGGGATAATTTTAAAAGCTATATCTACTTAATTTTTGCGAAACAAGGAAGGGTGCTGAAGGAGATTCTTTTATTTTGGAATGCTTCATGATGTGGTATCAAAAATATTTGTTAGAATTAAACTTATTCATTCCGAGATAATTCATTTATATGTTAAAAACATTTTTCCAATACAAAACTGTTCAATAGTAAAAAAATCCAAATCGGGGACAATGCACCAAGCGGATAATAAATTACCAAATGGACCACCTACTGCAACTGCGAAAGTGATCAGCTGTTTCGAAGATAGCAAGTTTTTGCAAACAGCTCAGAATTTACGCTGTTGGATAATTTTGTGTGGAGAATACAAAAATACTCCTACCAAATTTAACTANCTGTTCAATAGTAAAAAAATCCAAATCGGGGACAATGCACCAAGCGGATAATAAATTACCAAATGGACCACCTACTGCAACTGCGAAAGTGATCAGCTGTTTCGAAGATAGCAAGTTTTTGCAAACAGCTCAGAATTTACGCTGTTGGATAATTTTGTGTGGAGAATACAAAAATACTCCTACCAAATTTAACTATTAGAAAGTCAGAATGGCATAAGATGCACGTTTTTACTGGTTTTGCGTTCAATAACTTTTTCTGATAATTTAGTCTTCCCCTCAATTTTACTCGCTATGATGCTTTTATTCTCTCGCTGCTAGTACATACTGGAAAATTTTATGAATAGTCCTATAATGTCAGAAACTTTTTTTTATTTAAGTAAGAGCTTCGTTTTTAATAAACGCCACATATTTAATTAAACAAGGTAGAAAAAAGATGACTATATTTTTATGCACAAAAATTCAAATCTACAAGTAAATGGAGTGTAGTATTTCGACATAATTGTGGTGCAGTACCGTATCTTGACAAAAACGTATCAAAAATGTCAATGTAGTACCAATGTCCTTTTGGCTTCCAAAATGTACCAAAAAAGTACAATTGTACCATCAATTTCATCACTGATCAGAGGTTTCAATTTATTGTTACCAAAAACGGACGCTTGGGTGCGTTATAATGCAAAAACCATGAAAGGAACATGACGAAAAGGGCAAACAATGTTTCTTAATTTTTTTTACACCAAAGCGCACCCAACCTTTGGTGGTATAATTTTTTGCACTTAGATGAATTTTAATTATTCTAAACTCTGCGATCACAAACTTCAAATAAAACAAAACGCGTAAGATCGCCAACCAATTAGGGTGGTCCAAAAAAATGCAAGTGAAAAAAGTTAAGAGCAAATATTAATGCTCACAGCCCTTAGGATTGTTCTATATCGAAAAATATATACCGCTGTTTTTTTTTATTTCGAAATCAAAAAATATTTAAAGGTCGTTCAAAGCTTTCCATGTAATTTATATGAAGAAAAAAACAATTTTTCCGAGAAATTGTGTATGTAATGGATTTTTGGGGACCTATAAGAAATAGCGATTATTAAAAAATGCTTAAATTAACCATTTCGTATTATTATTGGAAGTCCCTGAGGAGAAACAGAGTTTTCCGTTCTAAAAATATGAATTTTCATGAATTCTACACCATTTTTACGAAAAAGTGCTTTTCCCGTCTAAAATACATGGAAAATTTTGAGCGCTTTTAGCGACATCTAAATATTTTTTGATTTCAAAATTAAAAACAATCCTAGGTAATTGGGCATTGTAATTCCTTCTTTACTTGTTTTGGACAAGCCTAATATCCTTATGTACATTGGCGGAAACATTAATAGGGATGCGACATTTTAACAAGTTTTGTCTATTTATCTTTTGTTTCTTTAATGCGTACAATTTTTTTTTGTAAAAATGTAGCTAATTTTTTTTTTTATTTCAGACCTTTCACTCGATTTATTCAAATCAATTTAAATAAAAGGTCTGCAATTTTAAGAAAAAGCAATTGCCTAAATTTTCTTCATGCGGCCTATTATCTAACAAAAACCATGTGAGTCTAAATTTCAAAACTTTAAAAAAAATTTTTAAAATTTAACAAAGTTTCATCAAAATTTAAAATTTTTTAAACAGAATTTTTAGTTTTATTGTTCATTAAATTTAAGTATAACATGTATCTATATATGCTCCTAAAAATTCTCTTACAATACTGAGTTACTCAATAAAGATTACATAATTTGTGGCGTCCTACCACTACTCCTATGCCTTCGACATTAACCGAGAATTATAAATGTGTAATTCTGCGAAAAGTGAATTTAAAAAAAAACAAATTCCTTAGGCAAGCATTCAAATATCCTACCTTATTTCCATAGTTGTCTAACATAATGATCTTCCTTCTTCAAATCTCAGCTAAGCTCTTTGTTTACAAATAATCTTCGGCTTTCTTTTACTTCTTCATTTTACTCATCCATTAATTTGATATTTTCTCAGCGTTTAATTCCCAGCATATCCTTTCCATATCCTTTCTTATGCACTTGTTTCTGTGTCTTCGGCCAATGCACTCCACTCATGGCCCCTTATACGCACACTCACACTCACACTCACACACACACAGGCACAACATGTATGGAAATTTGGTGCATTCTAGCCTAAAGACTGAGGGTGGGCCAAGTCGATTCTTTTTTTTTTGCTATTTCCCATTCGGCTTTGTCATCCACAGCCTCAGCTTGGATTC
>NW_016183702.1:0-5467 GCF_001687245.7 Rhagoletis zephyria | reverse complement strand
ATTTAATGTTCGGCTCCGCCCGAACCTAGACTTTCTTACTTGTTTTTTTTTACGTTTATGTCAGTGTAAGCTGTTAAATCGAATATTACCATTGGCATTTATTATACATATCTTTATCAGTTTGGCAGTTAAAGGTAGGCGGTGTGTAGTCTGTTGGCAAGCTCGATATTTTTTGTAAATATTGTTGACCTCAATTACTTTTATATTTATACGAATACATACATATGTACATGTATGCGATACAATGGTGTAAAAGTTAACGAGGTTTAAGAAAATTGAGTTGCAGTTACTTTTTTTTTGGTATTTTTGAATGAAAGGGATATGAAGGCGGAAGCAAACAGGATGTTACAGGATGTTGGAACATTAAATATTTACACCAATAAATTCAAATTTAATTGCGATGACGCTGGTGTGGGGCATGTTGTTAGCATGGATGACAAGGCTCTGATGAAAAGTTCCTTGGCCGGGGCACTAAGGGGTGGACAACGAAAGAAAGGGCGCCCACGAACAGAATGGAAGGGCCTGTCTGCATTCGGGATGTACAACTGACGCAACCACGTAAAGGAGAGTGGCCATTCGCGGCGTTTTTTGGTCTCGGCCCAAACCGACGAAGGGTTTCACAGCCAAACAAGAAGAATTAAATATTGAAAAGCAACCTATTTCTAGATATTTTCTATGTACCTAAATGCTATCCGATGCACCAAAACGCTTTCTGAGTTCACTGAGAAAGGTGGTGCGCAGAGATACTTCAGTACCAGTGTAAACAAATTCAGAAATTATTTTTTATTATGCTTCCATCAAATTAAAGGATCTTCTTTTCTAGGTATAAGGAGTAGCTGTAAATATCTCTCCATTTCTACTGCCTTGACTACCCATCATTTGGCTATCCACATCATTACAAACACTGGAGTGAGCACCAGAGCCGTTGGCGATTTCCTCAAAGCATTGCCAAATATGCTGGTGATCTCGCTCTTAAATAGAAACTTTCACTATTGTTCGGCCTCTTACGTATGATTCAACTGGTTTCTCCATGCTAACTGATTTACATTTTCGAATTACTTAGTTCATCATCAACCCAGTATTCCGCATTTTTGATGTCAGAAAAAAACGGGGTTTGAAACATGGGTAACAAAATATAGGAACAATGAAGAATTACGGCACAATGCGGGAAGTGGGACGATGTGTATGCATGCATATTTAGTAATTCGATTTTCATCACATTTTTTTTTATAAAAATACATCAAATATTTCAACGTATAAAGCGGCGTACACAAATTTTCGTCTTGAACAAGGTGAAGCTGGTCCTGATCGAGAAGCCATGGGTGAGAAATAATAATTAATAATTTATATGGTTTACGACGATGAGGTTACCTCTACTGATGCTACGGTAGATCCTAACAAGGGCGACGTGAGTTCCAGCAACACGTGTTGGAGGACTTCGTATATAAGTGAGACCTCACCCTGGCTTCGTCTTATCTGGTTTGCCACTTTACCAACTGTAGAATTTTGAGTTTCCACTCTTTGCCGGATCCAAGATATATTCAGTTCTCTCTGGGTGAAATTCGTCCTGGCAGAATTTCCTTCGGGAATTTGAGATGGACAAACTCTAGTGTAGGAGGCTCCCGGAACTACTAAGCTCGCAGGAGGCTCGGTACGCAACAGCGGGCTCTCCGCTGGGAAAAGGCGAACTTGTACCCGATGGATTCCTTAGAAGTCAGGGGCTCAAGCATACGCCTCTTTAACAAAGCAAGCAAAGGTAGCTTACATTCCGATTGCCAGCCTATAAGATTAGATTTGGCATTTATAAATCCGAGATAGAGAAAGCTTAACGGAACTTGTATAGGAAACTCTTCGAAAGCGTTGAAGACTTTCTCTCCATGGGAAACTGTGAGACGAGACCAGTCGATTAAGCGATGGCCGGGAAGGAATAGCTTAAGTTCTCTTCGATGCGAATTTAAAAAAAAAGGGCTACTGAAAACGCCGGCGGTTTTGGGCAATCGACCCTTTTAAGCCCACGATTCGCCGAGAACTGTAAATAAATCTCCCGGATTTCGGCAATGTAATTGAAGCAGAGGTGGCCGTGAAAAAAGAGGCAGCGGACTGGGTACGTAACAGCGTAATTCCAATAAGAAGGTCATATATTTACTCTGCTGGTTAAGTGGCAATTAGTATGAAATGGACACAGTCAAACGCATAAATATGTAAAGAAGGTGCAAATTTTAAATGACCTATCTACATTTGGTGTGAAAATTCGGCATAAGTTCGGGATGAGGGGGGGAATTGTAACATTAAATAAATTTGTTTTAAATTTTTTTATATTTACTGTTTTTTAGGAATATTTTATTAAAATTAATGAAGTATTTTACTACTAAGAAAAGAGTCGGAATTTGCCTGCCAATGGAGTAAGGTAGGGTAGTTAGGTGTGACTGCCATTGCTACGTAGGGAAAACCTAAGGCCAAGATTTGAAAGCGCATCTACTTAAAGGTTTAAATCTCCCAATTTGCCAAGGTCACTAAAATAAGGAGACCCCAGAGAGCGCAATCTGCTCGTCGGTAATACCGGATAGACAGACAGAGGAGATAGAGCACTCCTGTTCCTCCTCGTCCTCCTCGACCTCCTCGACCTCCTCGTCCTTCTCCTCCTCCTCCTCATAGTTTTTGCAACTTCAGCAGCATCTATGGTAAGGCACTCCGAGCCGTACTTCGTGTTTACCTATACGGCAGTGGGCTGTTAGAGCACCAATTGTATGAGATATATCCGCCCTCTTTAGGCGACCCACGCACAGTGTATCATTTCCATATTCTAGAAAAGATTAATTACATTATTTTATGTCGCCAAATTTGAAAACTACGGCAAGAATGTTTTTAGAAATGCCTGATAAAGACGAAACATTAACAACTAAAAAATTTAAATCAAAGTGTATGGCGGAACGGGGTTTGATTTGGAAAATTACTGAGCGCAATAATATTTAAACTTGTATATTTGAAACTGAATCTCACTGTTAAATTTGTGGGTGTTATGTGATTTATGCAACAATTGCTAAAATATCATTGTGGTCTTATTTTTTAGGTATGATCTTTTTAATGAATATTCATTTTTGGGATTTTAGTAAACTAGGACTGAGTATTTCATGTTAAAGTAAAACGATGTTATCTTAGATTTATTTTTAGCAATTTATTAATTTCATTAGACCCGCAAACTCGTTATCCGCCACTATTCGATAAAGTTTGTATCTCAGTTTATTTGCCACTCCTCTTAAACTTTAAGCAACACAATTTTAGCTGCTGAAAAGTGCAGGTTTTGATGAAATTTTCGTTTTTCTGGCCTACTGGGAATTTCATTTTCTTCGAGTAATTCATTTGCATTTTATCTCGACCGAGACAAATTCTTGTATTTTTGCTTTGAATAGAGAAAGCCTGATTCATTACATTTCCAATGGTATCCCATTTTTGTAAATAGAGCAAGAAATATTGAACTTATAACGGAATTTTGTTGACCCAACTTGACTTTTTTATCAATATTTTCCACGCCCATAATTAAAACAAAAAAAAATTATTTTTAAGTCCATTTCTGTCAGTTTATAATTCCTTGTTATAGGGAAATTGTAAATATAAATTCTGGGCATTTTAGCCTTTGAAGTTAGTTAAATATTTCAGTTTTTGCCTTTTTAAAAATTGCAGTTATATATAAAAGTGTGGCGTGACAGTAACTATAACTTACCAATTTTTTGTAAAAAGCTTCGCCTATCTTATAACGTACCTTGTGCAAAATTTCATTAATCTATCTTCAATAGTTTTCGAATTACAGGATTAAAAGCAGCTAGATGGGTCAAATCTTACACTGTGCCACGTATGTAGGTTGCATCCATCTCTCGCTCGTTCGGATTTAGCTAAATTCTCTTAAAAGCAGTTTGCAAGTGGCGAAGGGCACACTAATGCGTTCGTCCGCCATACAGTTACCATCTATAGCCCCATGGCCGGGCACCCAAATGAGGTATACACTGTTTTGCATAGCCATATCTTGATGAAATCGGCGGCAGTCCAGCGTAGTCTTTGCTTTATTTGTGACGGAACTTTGCTTAGCTTTGATTGCTGTCACTAAAGATAAACACCACTTTGCCTTTTAAGTCAGTGGCCCTGCAATCCCGATTCCCATTTACCTGGCTCTCTTGACGGAAGTGCAGCAAGAGATACTGGTGGCAGAAAATCCAAAAAGACATTTAAAGCAGTGTTCTTCGGATTGCTCCACTATCCTTATATAAACCTAAAAATTGTAACACAATTCCACTGGATTAACAAATTTAACTCCTTTCCCTAAAATATTTTGAAAATACGTCCGCTCTTTGGTTATTAACTCGTTACCAGGGGTTATTTTCCCTTTCAATATCGGCCGCCGAAATACTACCTCCTACTACATACTACATTCGCACATATCTACGAGTACTATTTCATAAGAAATCCAGCAAAAGCATTCATTTGATACAACAATTTTGACAAAAGACACAAAGATAATAGAAAAAGTGGAGCAGAAACGAGCAATAAAAAGCCTTTGAAAGCAAAAAAAAAAATCTTTTTTATTACCAGCCAGCTTTGATAATTCCTGCGTTGAGGCGAGCTAAGCAGAAGGAAGGCATGTAAAGCCAAAGTAAAGCCTATGGGCTGGACTGGCTAACCGCAGATAAACAAAAGGGCTCAAAGAGTAGTTATAGCTCTTGATGTTTCCTACTCGCACACTTACCACAGCCGGCGTGGCGGCGACTTATGGTAAGCAAATTTAATTTACTTTCATTTAATACTCTCCGAATGGCGGAAATGGGGTAGCCGAAAAAGAAGGGAAGCCACTCAGAATGGCGGCAGAATGGCGATCAACACAACGGCCATTCAAGCGAATGAAGTTAACTAAAAATAGAGAGCGCATAACTGTAGTATGAAAAGGAATAGAATGAAAACAATGTGGGGAAAAGCAATGAAGAGGCATAGAGCAACAAAAAAGGAAATAAACAAATGCACAAATTAATGGTGGTTCTAAATAAAAAGCTTAATGCTGGAAATTTTACGGGCTTATCTTTTTATGGCACTTTTGAAGGATTTTATTGCGCTGGCGCCCCGTTGGAAATACTATGCCGCACTGCTGACACACCTCCCACCTTAGCAAAGCATTTTGCTAATTTTATGTGCAGCATAAAAAGGGGCAGATATATATGTATATGTACATATGTGTGTATGTATGCTAAATAAAAATGACAACAAAATATGAATAAAGAGTAATAAAAAAATGTGCAATAAAACTAATAAAGTTTTGCTTAAAAAGTAAGCCACAGCCACATGTATGTATGTATATGAGTTATCATTACCGCCTACGCGTCACACAATTTCTCGCAATGATTTCGTTTTTTTTTCTGCTTGTTGTTGTAACCAATTCACTGGAGTCCCTTTTGTCGCCTTGTCTGTCCTTGTGCAACTTACC
>NW_016183701.1:0-5467 GCF_001687245.7 Rhagoletis zephyria | reverse complement strand
AATCTAGCCGGAAAACGGCTAAAATGGCAACGCTGCAGGTGAGCCTGTCAAGCGCTCAACGATGCACACTTCGTAAACTCTCGTCGCTTATCCATTTCCTTATACATCCTACCTATTTTAAAAATAACAAATCCCATCTTTATCATCAGCATGTGTTTGTAAAAAATTCGAAATTAATGGGAAATAGTGATGTTTCTAATGAGTGTTTGCGGTCACGAACCCCTGCGCAAAAATATCGGCAACACAGCAAGTGAATTCTACAAAATACATTGGGCGTCAAGAGAAAAGCGTTAATACCTTTCGTCTCGACGAAGTTAATAGCTATAACTTCCAAAATAATTCGAACTTCGAAAAATTGTGATACTTTTCTTTTATCGTTGTGAGGCATAAACAGCAAATTGCACAAAAAAAGCTCGATCTTGGAAAAAAATGGTGGCCCACTTCACAAATTTTTACTCGTAGTGTAATATAAAGTTTAGTAAATATGAAAAGTTAAGAGAGTACAGAGAGAGTGAAGACCCGTGCATACTCACCTCAAAGAACCACTAATACATACATACATATACTTATTTGTACGTCCATATGTAAAAACGATAATTAAAAGTTTTCAGTAATATTGACTTAATAAATAAAAGTAGTCTTAGAGAACGAGACACAAAAGTTAACAAGAGAGAAAATAGCTCTCTGGGATTCCGCCGCCTCCAGCACGCTAGCGTGATCGATAAGCAGAGTGTAAATGTTAGGCCTTCAAGTTTAGCTCTGTTATTTATCGCTGAAGTGGCGATCGACCAAGTTGTAGTGTTTACCCTCGCTGGCGCCTTATTGATTTCGGCCATAATTTTAACGGAATTCAAAGAGGATAATAATAAATTAGTGAAAGAGATTCAAGTGGATATAGCGTTGGAAAGCAGAGCAAAATAATGACCAGCTTCGTCAATGTACCAGAAGGAAGTGATTTTCCACTAGAAAATCTGCCATATGGCATATTCTCAACAAATTCAAATGTAAGTTATCCCTACAATTTTAATGGCTATTTAAAGTACAAAAATAT
This sequence comes from Rhagoletis zephyria, assembly GCF_001687245.7. NCBI lineage: Eukaryota > Metazoa > Arthropoda > Insecta > Diptera > Tephritidae > Rhagoletis > Rhagoletis zephyria. The sequence continues at coordinate 4,416 of NW_016183701.1, read as the reverse complement.
TTTAGAGAAATATTTTCAAATATGTAACTGAATTGTTTTCGCCTGTCCTGCTTGACCTGTTGACTCCAGCAGTACTGAAGGGATGTATTATGCGGACATCTACGTTTATTTTCTTTGCTCTAATATTTATGAGTATTTTTTTATCTTTTCAGCCCCGCATGCGTATTGGTGTAGCCATCGGCCAGCATGTGCTCGATCTTGCCGGGGTAGCACAACTTTATCCACTCGAAGTGCAGGTATTTTCCACATTTTAATTTAAGGTTTCAATTCTATTGGAATTTATTATCCATGATTTCATCGGGATGCGCTCAACTCAGATTCGTTGAATTTGCTGAGATGAGTCTTGGTCACTCGACGTGGAGGAAAATTTAGTACTGGCTGAAAGGTATGTGAAACTTGCGCTCCCTCTCTTATAGTTCACTTAAAACATTTGAAAATCTGTTATTCCTCATTTAAAGCGTTCTTTTTCCACAAGCGGAGTGCGAACTGCATCTGCCCGCTAATATCGGGGACTACACGGACTTCTATTCGTCCATTCATCATGCAACCAATGTGGGCCACATGTTCCGTGGCAAGGCAACTTTACCTGTGGATGGTCAACCACCTGTTTTCGGCGCTTGCAAGCTCTTAGACTTCGAATTGGAGGTGGCGTTCTTTATAGGCGGCCCAGGGAATCAGCTGGGTGAACGAGTTTCAGCTGATGATGCGTGGAAGAATGTCTTTGGTTTTACGCTGATGAATGACTGGAGTGCGCGCGATATACAGAAATGGGAATACGTGCCATTGGGTCCGTTTACAGTCAAGAATCTGGGCACCACCATATCGCCATGGGTTGTGCCCGTCGCTGCACTGGAACCTTTTTTAGTGGAAAACTTTCCGCAGGAACCAGAAGTTTTCCCTTATCTAAAACACGAACGCCCTTTCAATTTCGACATACATTTGGAGGTGTCGTTGAAACGTAATGCCACTTAGTGTTCGACACTAACATTGCTATAGTAAAATTTACACGTTCCCCTTTTCATTTTATTTCAGCCGAAGGCGATGCAGAGACAGTGATTAGCAGGTCTAACTACAAATATCTGTACTGGACAGCGCTGCAGCTGCTTGCCCACCACACGTTCACCGGTTGCAATGTTCGTACCGGCGATTTAATGGCGTCTGGCATCATCAGCGGTGAGTCGGAGGACTCGTATGGATCCATGTTGGAACTAAGTTGGCGCGGTTCAAAGACTATTAGCTTAAACGGTGGCGCCACGCGAAAATTTCTACAACACGGAGACGAGGTGATTGTTCGTGGGCACTGCGAACAAAATGCTGTGCGAATTGGATTTGGTGAATGCGCCGGAAAGGTCTTGCCTGCCATTCCGCTTTGAAGAGCTCAGTTCACTTTCGTTAATTTTTATATGTTGCTTAAAATGTAGTAATAAAAACTTTTATTAAATATCTATATACATAAATATATGTATGTTGTGTATACGCTTGAATACTCTGACAAAGTCAATTACTCGGGCTTACCCTGGATAAGAGACTAAGTTGGAATTCTCATCTAGACAAAACTCTTAGTAAAGCCACCCGAGCCAAGTGGGACTGTCAAAGACTTTTCGGTCGAACATGGGGTCTAAACTCCAAACTAATAAAATAGTTATACCGAACTATAGTCCGTCCGATTATAATTTATGCCGCTATAATCTGGTAGCCAAAAACGCTGCAAAACACTGCCATTTCACGTCTGAACAAACTCCAAAGATGGCTATACTGTCGGTGACAGGAGCAATGAGGATGTGTCCAACCGCGGCCTAGGAGTCGCTCTCAGGCTAAACCCCACTCCACCTATTTGCCCAAGCAGCAGCTTCGAGGAATTCGCAAATGCACAATTCTGACAGTACTCTTAAGAACAAGACACAACACAAACGTATTTTGAGCAAAATACCTGCTCTAGGAATCTGCGAGATCGCCGACGATATGCCAAAGGAAATCTGCTTTGGAAGGAAATGGCAGGTCAAAATTCCAGACCGATATGTCTGGTGAAATGGTTTACCAGAATTAGATCTCAGATATATACACTGGTACACGGACGGATCAAAGATGGAGGACAGAGCGGGTGTCTTTGGACCTGGCACCAAACTTCCGATAGCAATGGGCACTAGGTCCACGGTCTTTCAGTCTGAGGTACTAGCAATCTCAATTTGCGCCATACTGAACCTGGAGCCAGGCAAAGGGCTTTGACACTATTCAACTCTTGTCAGCAAGGAACACGGTATTATTATGCTGGGTACGAGGCCATTGCGGGAGGCACTCTTGAATTCAGCCTTTTGCTTGTTAAATTGGAGTCGAGTTTAGGATTTGAGGGCAAGTAAAGACGAGTGCTTTAATAATGTGGCGTATTATTGCCCCCCAATATGGAATTCACTCGAATTAATAACTATGCAAATTCACGCATGGCTTCGTAGAGCCATCTTCTTTTTTTGCTGCAGACTGTAGCTGTAAAATCGGAAAAAGGTGGTGTATATACATACATTGGTTTATCGAAGGCATTTGCGGGATACTAAGTTCTACTGATAAGGTTGTTGTTGTTGTTGTAGCGGTCGGTAGATATCTCAGTCGTTGTCGTCAAGTTCCTCTAACGGCATCCCTAAGAAGCGTGCAGCCTCAATAGGGTCGGTCCACAGGGGCAGCGGCGTTAGGATTGTCGGGTTTTCCGGGCATACGAAGAAATGTTTCGAGTCATGAGGTGTCTGTCCGCATGCCGGACACTCATTTGGTGCATCTGCGTTTAGTCTCCTCAGGTATGAGTTTAACCTGCTGCAGTAGCCAGAGCGAAGTTGGGCTATTGTGGTTCTAGTCTTCCGACGCAGATGAAGCTCCGTCTCGTCACAGGTCTGGAGTCTACATAACTCGAGACTGACTCCGTTCAGGGCCTGTCGATAAGCTGACGGGTCCAGAGGTTGTTTAATGAACCTCTGGACTTCGTCCGTCAGTTCGTAGAGATGCCTCCTGACATGCTTGGGCGAGGGCTCGTCTGTAAGCAGTTGCACATTAGGGTGACCACGTCTATGGCTCCCAACAAGAAACTGCTTGCAGAGCATTATGTTTTGTTCTTTGACCAGGAGCAATTTCGCCTCGTCGTGCAGGTGGTGTTCTGGCGACATCAGAAGGCATCCAGTCGCTGTCCGTACTGCGGTGTTTCTACTGATAAGGTCGAATCCGTTGGTTGATGAGGCGATTTGGCTTTTTCCCAGACTCATTCCTAGGGCCTTCTAAGGACTATTGAGAATATTGATAGTTGGCGCAAAGAGCAGGATCTCCCTTCTTGTGCATTTGCGAAGTTTACTGAAACTCCAATCTTCAGGCATGTATTCATCAGACGAAATTGCGCTTAACAGGTTTGAACAACTCAGCCGGTATTCGGTCTGATAGAGTGGAGGGGCTTTAAGTTTGTTTCTATACATATTCTTCTGCGCTTACAATCTCAAATGTACTCTGAAGTCTGTTACTGAATATCCCAAANATGTTTTGTTCTTTGACCAGGAGCAATTTCGCCTCGTCGTGCAGGTGGTGTTCTGGCGACATCAGAAGGCATCCAGTCGCTGTCCGTACTGCGGTGTTTCTACTGATAAGGTCGAATCCGTTGGTTGATGAGGCGATTTGGCTTTTTCCCAGACTCATTCCTAGGGCCTTCTAAGGACTATTGAGAATATTGATAGTTGGCGCAAAGAGCAGGATCTCCCTTCTTGTGCATTTGCGAAGTTTACTGAAACTCCAATCTTCAGGCATGTATTCATCAGACGAAATTGCGCTTAACAGGTTTGAACAACTCAGCCGGTATTCGGTCTGATAGAGTGGAGGGGCTTTAAGTTTGTTTCTATACATATTCTTCTGCGCTTACAATCTCAAATGTACTCTGAAGTCTGTTACTGAATATCCCAAATGAGAAGAAAAGTTTTATCAAGACGGAAGTACAGATGGAGATAAACGAAGTCAATGTTATTGTTAATTCCGAAATCTTGTCTAACCGATAACCGGTTCATTTCTGCCGGAATTGCTGTATCTGATGGTGGACAAGCTTAAAAGCGCGCCTGAAAGTTTTCTTTTTTCAAACTTTTACTTGCGACAGGGTGACTGCATGATGGCTGGTAGCTTTTGCTGCGCAAAATTCACAGAAGCATGTATGGATTAGCAATTGCCCTTTTTAGTTGAGCACAAGCTGGTATCGAATAGATGCTTTGCGAGAGTGGACAGTAAAAAAATAAGAGCGAAAAGTGGCGAGATACGGAGAGCATGCATTACTGCGCCTGCTCCCAACTTACACCACACCCCTCAACTACCCGCCACATGTTTGAGTTTGCCTAAGCAAGCAAGCAACGAGCAAATTCCTCTGGCTGGCTGACTGGCTATTCAACTCCAGCATGAAATCGC
>NW_016183699.1:0-5468 GCF_001687245.7 Rhagoletis zephyria | reverse complement strand
TCCCAACGTTTATTTTTTACGTTGCTCGATAACAGTTATTCCCAACGTTAATTTTTTACGCTGCTCGATAACAGTAATTGCCCGACGTTTATTTTTACGTTATCCGATAAGAGTTATTTCACTCTCCCACTTTCATTTCATCATCTTTATCTTATTCTTCACTTCTATCTACATCGATATCCTAGTCTTACAACGTTTATCAGAGAACGTAAAAAATAAACGTTGTAAAATAACTCTTATTCAGCAACTTAAAAAATAAACGTTGGGAAATAACTGTTATCGGCAACGGAAAAAATATTTCTCCTGCATAACAGTTATCAGGCAACGTAAAAAATAAACGTTGGGTTATAACTCTTATCGACGAAATAAAAAATATTTCTCATCTAATAACTGTTATGGAGCAACGTTTTTGCTATAAAACTTGTAACTGTTATGTCCCTGAAAAAAACAGTTTTTTGCAAAAAATTTCTTAAATTTGAGTTCGGAAAAACAGTTCCTTCTTGGCACAGATTTTTTGTTCCGATGCATCAGATCGAAAAATATGTATTCTTTTTACTTGCATCCCTAAGACAAATGGAGTGCCACACACAGTGATGGCAAATTTAGTTAGAAAGAAGAAAGTTGAAGAGTTTTGATTTTTTTGGAAATAAAGATAAAATTAGATTTTTTCTAGAAAAATTCGATTTTATCCGAATTTCAGCAGCACAATATTCGATTCCAAAAATTCGCCGTTTTGGAGCTATAATTCGATTAAAATTCGAATATCGAAGCTTCGGATATCGAATTTACCCATCCCTAGCTCTCACCAGAGGCGTAAGTATAGGGTGGCATGGCTGGCAAAATGCCACGGGCCCCCGATCCGAGAAGGCCCCGCCCAAGAGACCGCGAGCTCAGAAATATCTGAACATTTGTAACAAAACTAAGTACTTAAAAGTGAGACACAACTAAAGATCATATGAGTATTTCCAGAGAATCCCGGGAGTCCCGAGCCCTTTTTGAGTCCCGAAATCCCGAGGGCTTGATCCCGGGATATATTTTAATTTACGACCAAATTACAATAAAACGAAATTCAGACACTGTAATGGCATACAAGAACTACAAAATGCAACCCTACAAATAATCAAGTCTATATATTAATACGCTAACATAAATTTTGTCTCCGTTCGTTTGGCGATTCTACCGAACCGATTTCAAAACCAAGAACACCGTTGGAAAGGCATTTTTCCGTAGTTGAGCAGAGTTTTTATGGTTTCACAATTGATTGAAAATTACGGCCAAAACCGTCGTTTAAACATTTTCGAATTGTGTATACATGTTGCTGCAACGTGTTCAATTTGACATGTTTCGCCTGTTGTTTCACTACAGATTTGAAATTAAGCTTTGAAATAAAGATAAATATGAAGATGAAGAAATAAATGATAACGATGAAGTCAAAAAAAAAGAAAGCAAAAGTGAAGATAAAGTCGAAAATGGAGACAATGACCGATACATAAGAATTAGGGTAACTGAAATGGTAAGAACATTTCTTGAATTTATGAAGTGAAACTTCTTTAGCGGCAGTTGGTTGGGAGTAAATCGTCAAATTCGAGGGGAATAATGCACATGGAAATGGTACTCAGCGGTTTAACGGTTTGAGAATAAAAACAAAAACAAAGCTGCCTAGAGGTTCAGGCAAAAACGACGATCAAAGTAAATTTAAACACTTTAAGGTAAAGGTGAGAGGAATATGCAAATATGAAGAAAAGGATGAGGTGAAGATCGATATTGTTATCGATATAAAACTCGATATTTTTATCGATATAATAATCGATATTGCTATCGATAAAATAATCTATATAGTTATCGATACTGTTATTGATTAAATAACCGTTATTGTAGTCGATATAATAATCAACAATAATAATCGATATTGTTATCGATACAATAATGGATATTGTTATAGGTATAATAATCGATTAAATAATTGATTTTGTTATCCATTTAGTCATTTATATTTTTAACGATATGTACAATAATCGATACAGATGATTGTTATATTTATCGATGAAAGGCAAAAGTGAAGATAAAGTCGAAAATTGAGATAAAGGCGAAAATGGAGACAATGAGAAATGCATAAGAATAAGGTTAACAGATAGGAATCGAAATAAAATCAGCCATAAAGGTTACTGAAATTTATCGAATCATCGAAGTTTATAATTATCGAAATTTATCCATGCTTATTAAGTTATCGCACCGTATCGAATTATTCAAACCGATCAATGTTTACTGAGTTGTCGAAATTTATAGACAGCAGAAACTAAGTTGTCCAAATTTACGGATAGTTATCGAGCTATAAAAATATGTGGGATTAACGAAATTTGTCAAGTTAAAGAAATGTATCAAGTTATCGATATTTATTGAATGATCATTATTTATAGACTTAACGAAATATATCGAGGTGACGTAATGCATGGAGTTCTTTCAACTTACAGAGTTATGATAATTATTGATCTACTGAAATTGGTTGGTTCAACGAAGCGAAGTTTATGGAATTTTCAATATATATCGATTTATCGAAATTTCAAGATTATATAAGCTTGTCGATTTATCACTGCTTATCGAATTTTATCGTGCTAACAGAGTGTAATGAGATATCAAAATTTTTCGATAGCTTTCGAAAAATGTGGAGATGTCAAAAGTAAGAATTTATAAAGGTATCCAAAGTTTCAATTTCACATTTATTGAAATTGGTCGAGTTAACGAATTTTGTTGAGTTATCGAATTTTAGTGTTCTTGAAATTCATCGAACTATCGATATGTATCAAATCATTGAAATTTATCGATAAACTTGAATGTATCGGTCAATTCCAAGTCCTGCCGAGGTCATCCAAAGACCAACAGAAGATTTTCCGGTTAGTTAATTTGTACCGTATAAGTTTTGCTACGTGTTAAGTTAGAAAAACCTCTCAAGGCTTCTAAAACTAGAAAAACAGTCGAATTTCGACAGTAACTGGCACTCTAGTATAATATTCAAATTCTAACACTACTAGGTTAGATAAGGTTAGGTAAGTGGGCTTCCTCCGCGTATCGAGGCACACAGCCCATTGTGATGCTCTTAGAGGGGAGAGGGAAAAGGACGCATTGAGGCCGAAAAAAGAGAGTGGATGGGTAGGGGAAAGAGGCGGAAGCTATGGGAGAAAGACGACACCTATGGCTTGCTCACAACGAAGCTCTTCAGTCGACTGATATCCACTCCCGAGAGCTCATCGGGAGTGTGGAAAAAGTGCGATCCAAGGTGCTTAAACCTTGGGCTCACAAAGGCAGGGCACCAGAGCATCAGATGTTGAGATGATTCCACCTCATCGTCCTCCATGCAGCTAGTGCAGTAAGGGTTATCCACGACATTTAGCCTTACGGTATGGTTACCAATCCCTTAGTGACCAGTAAGCAATAGAGATAAATGCAGCTTGCTTAGTCTCAAGAGCTCCCCAGACCGCCTCCGGTCCACCCGTGGCCAGAAGGACTGTGCCTCCTTGCACTCTAAGGTGTTCGCCCAGCGATCGCTGAGCTGACTAAACGCTTATCTGTCCAGAAGTATACCGCACAAGGTCAGGGGAGCCCCCAGACCCTCCCTATCCGAAAGTAATTCCTCGAGGGTTCCTTGTATTCCGAGCTCATCAGCCATGCATTTTTCTGAAGTCAATTTACCAAAATTCAAAATGGCGGACCCAAAATGGCGATAGATTAAAAAAAGTATTGTATTCTTTCGAAACTCGGCACTCGGCTGAATTAAAACTTTTATACTTAATGTTTTAAGCATTGACATGGGTTGAAACTCGTTACCCGTGGGTTTCTGGGGCTTCAGATTGCGAATCTAATGTCAGATTTTCAAAATTCAAAATAGCGGATGTCATTTTCAAACAAATACAATAATTTTTTTAAAAGTTGATCGGCATATTGGATCCGTAATTTCGAATTTTCAAAATCTGACATCAGATTGGCAATCAGCAACCCCAGAAAGCCACTGGTAATGAGTTTCAACCCATGACAAAGCTTAAAAGGTTCAGTATTAACATTTTAATTTTAGTAATTTTTTAAGAAATTTATCGCCATATTGGATCAGCCATTTTGAATTAAAAAAAAATTGTCTTCAGATTCGTAATCAGCGACCCCAAAAACTCCCGAGTCATCAATCATTTTTGAAAATATTTATCGCCATTTTGGATCCGCCATTTTGAATTTTAAAAACTGACTTCAGATTCCTAAGGAGAAACCTCAAAAACACCCCGGCAACAAGTTCCAACCCATTATAATGCGTAAATCGTTCAGTATCAACGTTTTAATTTCAACAGCTTCTTTTCAAAACATATTTTCGGGCACAAGACCCATTCGAACTGTCCAAAACAGGTATGTTATTAAGAGAATATTTTCCAATAATACCTGAGTAATAACATGTAAAAACAACATTTTTAGCTGCGCTTTAAAATGGCACGAAGATAACAAAATTTTTTTTTTATCACAAATAACAATATTTTTATGTAGCGTTTATGAATTTCCAAAAAGAGTGCTTTTTTCTAACGACTCTAATGTACATACCAAGGGCTTATTTTAAATAGGTACAGTGATTTATGGACTTTTCAGGTAGACTTTGTCGCTTCGCTAAAATTTCTATATTTGCCAGCAAAGTGCAAAATATAGAAGATGTGGCACTGTGATTGCCATGGGAACACTTTCGCACTCTTGAAAATTGTTTACCTATTCGTGAAAATTGCTGTGAATTTAGAAAATTTTGTTTTAAAAATATTAGTAATGTTATTAGTTTTTATCAGTAATCTATATATATCTAAGAAAAACACACAACTTTTTGCTTTGGGGATTTTTTGTAAATTTTCTACACAAAATGTGGCAAGCGCGTGCTAAAATTACGAAGAAAAACAATCCACAGCCGAGAATGATGTTACCTTCACTTTTTTGAGCATCTACCACACAAGGTCTGAAATCTACCACATATTCGTGTTTTTGAGAAGTTTTATTTTTGCTCGACATAATTTTCTTAACTTTAAGAGCAAAAATTTTCCAAAACTAAACACTAACAACAGGCTAAAATAAACCGTAAAATAGTAAATTTTCTGAATATTTAATTTTTCGACAGGAAACGTGGTTTTATTGTGTTAAATTGCAAAATATATGATTTATAAAAAAGAATTAATAGCGAAAATGTTAAAAAATGGCGATCTGGTGGCATCTAAAGTTTCTAAAGCGTTGTTTACTTTTGCTTGAGAATTGTCAAAATCGGCAAATCCCAAGTAGCGGTTTCTAGAACGTGCCACATTTGTTCGCTACATCGTGATGTGGTAAAAAAAAAGCTGCCAGCAATCCGCAAGGTTGCAGAAATCTTTCAAAATATGTTCGATAAATATCTTGATATAGAAGGAACTGCTTTACATTGCCAAGGGAAAAAATTGTCAAAACTCAACGCAATTTTTAGC
>NW_016183697.1:0-5469 GCF_001687245.7 Rhagoletis zephyria | reverse complement strand
ACCGTTATATGGGAGGTAGGCGTGGTTATTGTCCGATTTGGCCCATTTTTAATACCATCCGTCCTACGCCAAGCAGAAGTGCACATACCAAGTTTCGTTAAGATATCTCAATTTTTCTTTCAATTTCACAGACGGACGGACGGACGACAGTCACCGCTTAATTGATTTCTCTTTTCATTCTGATCAATTATGTATACATTTGTCTATATCTATCTCGATTAGTTTTACCTGTTACAAACAACTGTTATGCGAACAAAGTTATAATACACGTGTGCACTAGTGCGCTCGGGTATAAAAAAGAATAAAAAGCAATCATAGAACGAAAAAATAATATGTCTCTGGAAATTGCATGAAATTAAAAAAAAAATATGTTTCTTTTACAAACAATAAAGAATAAAAAATTAGGGGAAATTCAATAAAAAATTTATTCAAAAGAGAAAAAAAAATATTCCAAAAATTAAATAAAATCATACAAATAGTTTTTTTTTTAAACAATAAAATCTAAAAATTAAAAGAAAATCAAATTGTAAAACAAAACAAACATAAAATAAGTTTCTACAATTTTAACGAATTTAATAAAACAATTTTCTTTTTAAAACAATAAATTTAAAAATCTTTAGAAAATTCAATTTAAAAATAAAAAGATAAATAAGTTCCTCAATTTTATGTGAAAAAAATAAAATAAAGTAACAAAAAAAAATAAAAGAAAATTGAAAAAAAAACTTTAAAAATTAAACAACAAATAAAATAAGTTTCTAAATATCAAACTAAATTATGAAAACGTAAATAAAATCAATAAGTAAGAGAAAATTCAATTAAATAAAGAAAAAAATCAAATTTGTTTTTGTTATTTTTGTTGAAAAAAAAAATCAAATTAAAAAAAATAACAACTACTGGAGCAGCGGGAGCAAAATGATATGCATTTGTATTTGGAACATGCGTAAATGTTAACTGTTAAAAGAGCCTTCCACCATGAAAGTTGGCAAGGAATCCTTTTTTTGGGGGTAAGACTTTCATGCCAGAATAAACAAAATCTTTCAAACTAGGCAAGACTGTAAGCAAGGCTTCCAACTGTCTTACAAAAGACTTGCAACTATCTTAGCCAGAATTGCGCTGTTAGTTCATTTCCTCATGGCATTTTTAAATCACGCACATTTTTTGTAATTTCAATGCTTTCAACATTAGATAATATCTTACGTATTATGTACATACACTCCCAGTCATTTGAATATCTCTATTTTTATATAAAAAAATGAATGAATTTCAAACAAACAAAAGGAAAACTACACATCCTGATGATCAATGACTAGGAGTGGGCGTATGTTGTATTGCCTCATCCACAAATAATTTACATTCATTACAGAACCCAAGAAGCCACTTTTTGTCGCTTTCTCCGTACTCACTAATGCGCCAAAGATATTCACTGTCCAACAAACCAATAATCCCAATGTTATACAATGTCTCAACGGCTTGCGTTGTTTCTCACTGATTTGGGTCGTTTATGGTCACGGTTATATGACATTCTATCAGTTGCCTCACATTAACATAGTTAAAGTCTATACCGTAAGTGTTTAAAATAAATTATGTACACGTAAGTGTGCTTGACTTGTTGACATTTTAAACTTCGCTTGCAGTGGGTTGAAACTCCCTACTCTATGTTGGTGCAAAATGCCACACTTTGTGTGGACACTTTCTTCTTCATGTCCGGCCTGTTGATCTTGTGGGGCGCTTTCCGTGAAATGGAGCGCACGTAAGTATTAAGCGTTACTAAATAGCTATCAAATTTAAAACTAATGCAATAATTTCTCAACACATCTAGCAAGGGCAAACTGAACTTAGGCATGATGTACTTCCATCGTTATATTCGCTTGACGCCCGTCGTAGCCGTTGTGATCCTATACATTTTGTCGTTATATAAATACTCAGGTCATGGACCTATGTGGATGAAAATCGGTACGCAGGATGAACGTTGTTCAGAGACTTGGTGGGCAACATTGTTGTATGTGCAGAACTACATTTTCCCCAAGAAGATTGTAAGTATTTGCAGCACTGTTCCTTTCCAAACATAAATGTTATGCAACTTTTTATTTCTCTCATTTTCACATGCAGTGCATCAGTCAATCTTGGTACTTGGCAGTCGATACGCAACTATATGTCTTATCGCCAATATTCCTTATTCCCCTATGGAAATGGGGCAAAAAGGCCCTCCCTCCAATTATTGGTGTCGCTGTGCTTTGTATGGGCTGCACTTTCGCCACCTTCATGAAATGGAAATTCTCGCTGTTCCGCGTCGACGATGACAATTTGGACGATCGTCAACGTTTGACTTACTATCCTACGCATACACGTGTACCCACCTGGTTGATTGGTGTGATTTTCGGCTACTTCTTGTACACCAAGAATCGTGGCAGACAAATACCGTTAGCCAAAATATGGGTAGTCACTGGCTGGGTGGTGGCCTTTGGTGTCATGTTGGCCTGTTTGTGGGGTCCTTACTGGCGTATCCTACCACAGAATCCCAGTGCTCCCATTGTGGAAGGTGCTCTTTACGAGCCTCTAAGTCGCTCCTCCTGGGCAATAGCTATCGGCTGGATTGTGTGGGCCTGCTACAATGGCCACGGTGGATTAATTAATGATTTCCTCTCTTGGGGCTTCTTCACCGGCTTTAGTCGCCTCACTTACTGCATGTATGTAATTCACAGAATTGTGCAGTTGGTGAATGATGGACGCATCCAAACCGATACACATTTTAGCGATTACGAAATGGTAAGATGAAGATCATGCGAAAAAATAATTATACTATTTAGCTTATCGTTTTGGTGTTTTTTCTTTTGTGTAGATACTTCGATGGTGGCACGATTTCGGTATTGCCCTAACTCTTTCCATTTTTGCTACGTTGGCATTCGAGTCACCGATTTTGGGCATTGAAAAGGCCATTTTCGGCCATGGTGATAGTAAACCAGCGCCGAAAAAGATAGAACGAACATCTTCTCCAGCTCCAGTCGCAGTTGAGACAACAGTTCCGAAAGTTAAGACTCCCGAACTGAGCAAAGCCTAAGTATTTATTCGGTCGCTCTGCTTGAGCGATTTGATCGATTTTTTAATTATTTTTATATTTTGTCGGGATTTTTGTCATGATTGTCTTCTGTTTTCACTCAAAAATAATGTATAAAAGAAACAGTTGTTGTTATTGTTGTAAGGGCTTACTTAGCCCGTAATTGTCCGCAGGCTCAACTAACGGTAGGCCCAGGAGATTTGATATTTCGATGAGGTATAACCAGAGGGATGTTAGTTGAGTTGGATTGAGTGAGCATGTGAAGAAGTGGTTGGTGTCAAGGGGGGAATCTCCACATGCTGGACACTAATTTTCGATATTGGGAGGCGAGTTGGGCCATCTCGTTGGGTATCTCGTGGCAGATGGCTCACTCTCGTTCACAGGTGGTGACTGGCACTGATGCGGCATTCACTTGACTGGAGTTTGTAAATACCGTTAATAGCCTGTCTGTACAGTCCCAGTCCCAGGGGTGCTGTGCGTAGTGCTGGACCTGGTCCTTCAGCTGAAGCAAGTTCGAGTGCTGACAACTGTAGCACCTTACTGGGAGAATTTCGGCTTCACTGTGGATGTGATGTTCTGGCGACATCAGAAGACATCCTCTGGTTGTCCAGGGTGTTGTATTGTGGTATGTCTTTAGTTTCGTCCACTGCGAACCAATTGTCCCCGGCGAGCACACAAGCGCTGGATAATTTAGAACCGGACGGCTGTGTATGTTTGCAACTCCGTTTCTTTGTCTTTGGCCAAGTACTGCCGAATTGAGGACTATGGCTCTGTACTTTGTTGGCAATTTCGGTTGTATGCGCCGGGAACGAGAGCTAGATCTGACAATTTTCCGGTTATTCACCGTTGGAATTAGTTTGCCATCGACGAGAATACGCAGCTTTCGTCCTTGTAGTAAAATGCCGAGAGGGTTAGGCTCCTTGCAGTGAAGAAGTGTGGAGTGGTAACCGTTTATATTTAAGCATAAGTCATCAATTCCATTTCCGGACGCATTGTCATTTTTTTTTGTCTGGATTGTGTCTTGTCGGGATTTTGAGTTGTCGGGATTTTGTCTTGTCTGAATAATGTGTTATCTGTATTTTATTTGGTCGGGATTTTGTTATGTCTGTATTATGTCCTGTCTGGATTTTCAAAAATTGTCTGGATTATGTCTAGTCGGGATCTTCAAAGTCGGGATTATGGAGTGCTCCCTTTTAAAGCTTTAATACTAAGTAAAAAAATACAAAATTGTGGGCGTAGTCCAGTTCGTAACTATACTCTCCATTTCATATTTACTGACAATATCATCGCGCCGCATTCCTGCCTGTCAGCAACTAAAGCTATTCACACTTACGCCTTTCTGCCTTTTTATCTTTATAAAAATACGTCTCTCTTTCGGCTCTTTTTACACGGTATTGGTGAATTGTGGCGCGCGGCGGAATCGGCTGCTGTGTGGGGGATATATTCTCACTATTCGAGCCTGGTAAATATGTATTTCACTAAGCAAATCAGCAGTTGGATAGGAGCACCATTCCTGTGGAGTGTCCGGCCATTCTAAGCGGATATCCGTAAAGCATAGTGCTTATTTCGGGGCTGTTTTGTGTTTTCCATTGGATCAGTTTTTTTTACATTTCGGGTCGAAAACTCAGGGTACAACACATTTATAGTAGAGTTTTTGAAGATGCTCATTTATATAGCGAGCCGCTTACTCCAAGAAACAGACGGCCGCTTGTAGCAGAATCTAAAACTGAACTTTAGGGAAACCATACACCGTATAAGCCGGAGTGGCCCCACCTAAGGCTCCGCTCTTTCTGCAGTGAACCAAGGGTTTACACGAGGCTTCACCACGCGCTGAATGTGTACATATTCAATAAAATAAAGCCTTATTGCCTAATGGTCAAGCAATTCCTTTCAGTTGACATCCTATGTCCTCTCACTTTAAGTCCAACGAACAGCCTACATCTTATAATTTTTCGAATAGACGGCAATCATCTTCGAAAAAAAATTCTTTATAATTGAATAAACTGTTCAAATCTGATGCCATTAAGAAAAAATGCCTTCACATATTACATATGGGTGTTTCCAGCGGAAGGTCCACCACGACAAAAAAAAATAAAAGTTTATATCTAACGTATTTATGGGCCGATTTGTCTGCTTTTTTAAAATATATACTGGCTATGTAAGAAGAATAATGTTTGCATAAATTGGTCTTCCTAGGTGGTGCCAAGGTCGAGATATTTCGAAAACCCGTATTTATGGTCCGATTTGGTTCGAATTTGGCGCATGTGGTTGAAACATAATAAATCATAGATTTCTAATTAATAAATTGACCCTGAATTGGCGCTGAAGTCAAAATATAAAGTATATTCTACATAAAATACATGTTTTATTTGCGTTAAAAATTCATTTAAAAGCAATATTAACAAAAATATAAC
>NW_016183695.1:0-5469 GCF_001687245.7 Rhagoletis zephyria | reverse complement strand
ATTTTCGAATCGGTCCAGCTCGGGTAAATCTTAATATTTTTCCGAAATAATTTAACAAAATTGTTGAGCTATAATAAATTTAATAATTCCGATGGAAAACAGTACCAATTTTTTATTTTTGTATAAAGAGTGATGCACCCTAATGTACATATGTACTTTTAAAGTGACATATAGGAATGGGCATACTTTAGCTTGCTGTATAATGTAATGCAATTTTTTGAAGTGTTATTGATAAGCTTTTCAAGGCTTAATAAATCACAACAATACATATCGTCGTTTAGAGTACAAAACCGCGTAACTGACATTAGTACCAAAAGAGATATTTCCTCGCCGGAAGCTCTTGTAACCAAGCCCTTATCCATTCATACTAAAATATCGATACTTGGATATAAGAAGAAGAGATAATTAGGGATAAAAGTGAGAACCATTTTTAAAGAAGCCAAATTTTACTTTCTCCTATAAAATTTTGGCAACCTCACGTACGAGGTTTTGCATTTTGTTGATACGCGATTCTGTATTTTAAACGACGATATGTATGTACATACATGCTATATTGTACACCCATATGTACTATGTATATAACTTACAGTAAAAGTAGAAAGTGTGAAGCGTTATATACATATGTGTTCATGTGTTTGTATGCCAAGTGTTTTCAAGGAATTTTTGTGTTCATCGGTACATCAGTCACAGTCTGATGGAAGGCTGTACAAATTTTTTTCCAAAACGAGATTACTTATACACGGCCAACAAAAAAAAATTGCCAAAAATTCAAGATTTTTTTCGAATTAAAAACAAAAATAATAAGTAGGTTCGCAGTTTTGCAAATTGCAAGTTTGAAGCTGCAACTTAACTTGAAATTTTGATGAACATTTGGTGAAACTTTTCGAATTACTATCCAGAGTACTTTGTTTATCAACTGACACAGAACCTGCGATTAATTTTGACTGAGATATGTTCTGAAAATTTTCGATTTCAGAAAAATACATCCCCAACTTCTTGAAAGAGGCATATGAGTAACAAGAACTATTCAACTGTAGTTTTGATTCAAGGGAATGTCTTTCTCTATGTCTCAGGGTCGCACAGTTTTGGATCTGCCAGTGTCACCAGTGCTACCAGTGTCTCCAGTGCCACCGAGTTTTTCTTCAAAATTTTTCCCTATGGCGTTTTCTTTACCTAACTGCAGCAAGAATATACATAACTAGATTGACACTGGTATCCACTGGCAACACTGATGGCTCGCTTGAATTAAATGTAATATTTTTTTTTGGGTAAGCTCCCTTCAAATATTTTTTTTACTTCTCGTAATAAGAAAGTGTACTGAAAGTCCTCGATTTTTTTACTTTTCATAAAGTAAAGATGCCCAATGAAAAAACGAATAAAATCGCAGGTTTTCGCACATACGTGGCTTTCCCTACAATCGTCCAAGAGTATCAGGCCAACGAGTACTGTAAACAGTAAATCGATTGATGCACCCAAAAATTCCGGGGTTACTAAATCCAACCGTTTTAAGAAAAGTTACTCACACCATAAATCCTGTATTTCTGATAACGTACGGTACGTAAACCCACCGGTCGACGTTTATTTTGAATGCTTCCATAAAAAAGTCACACTCTTTATAAAAAACAATGAAATCGAAGGCCAAGTATAACGTCTGTCCTTCACAACTAAACGACAAAGGCGGCATGCAAAATTTACTTCTTTAAAATTCTTGTAAATTGCTGATCCATATTTTTTATAGCTGCTAAAGTGCCATTGTCACCGCCTAACAATTTTAAACCATTTTGCCTGTAATCAAAAACTACAAAGCCAAAGCAGGAAATGACAATGGCCACGCATTCAATTGCATTCGTGGTTGTATTGCAAGCAATTTGCTATAAAACTGGAGTGCGGCCTACACGCGCCACATTGAAAAATTCGCTCCAAAGCAATTATAAATTGCTACCGGCTACTAGCCTTGGTATAAATTCTAGTAACCCAAACAAGTGACACTTGTCGACTTCTGGCGTGACCGGACCAATACAAACCGGGTGCGCCAGTTTGCGAATTTCACACAAGTCACCCGAAAGACAAGCATTCTATGTAAATATGTAGTGCACTCATAGAAAGGCGAATAAGAAAAGAGAAATAAATAATTACAAAAAAGAAAAGAATTCGACCAAGTAAATAAAAAATTGTCAGCTGTTCAGTCACCGTATGTTGTTGTTTGGGTTGCTTTGTTGTATTTAGTATGTGAATATGTATAAATTCATATATGCGTGTATACAAAAATGTATATCGCTAGCTTAGAGTGAAAAGTTGCTAAGTCCACTTTTTCTAAAAACATAACTTCTGATGCATAAAGCAAGAAAAATCAAAAATGCAGCGTTTTCTTATAAATTAAGCCACCAGATTTAAAACGTTTTTATTCAGTGATACGTAAATTTGCTAAATAGTCACAGAAAATTTGACAAGTCCAAAGAACTTTTCATCGACGTTGTGGAATGGAAGAAAATGAGTTTGAAAGGTTTTTATTATCTCCTGTGAAATTGAAAAAAAAAATGGACTTAGCAACATTTCTATCTTAGCTAGCTATATATGTATGTACATATGTTTGTTAGAGCGGGTCACTTTTTATTTGATTACTCGCATGTAGCATAGGAAGATTCTACGTGTAATTCTAAGCTAATTTTCCGTAGAAACCACGGCTCTAAAATCAATTACCATGTTGCGAAAATAGGTATCAAAGAAAATATGAAAACTTTCATTGTTGCGCCCTCTGTTGTAAGTTTTAAGAAAAAGACAAGTGCAGAAATGGATTCCTCATACCAAAGAACCCATTATAGTATGATTTTTTTTTTTTTAATTTAAGCACTTTTTTACGACACTACAGCAAAATGCTTAGAAACCTATTTTCGCAATTTGGCAAACTCCATATTGATTTTAGACTTTAGATCTTTCTATGCTATTCCCGCATAGTAAAAAAAATCTCCCATACAAATTGACCCGCCCTAATGTTTGTATAATAGCTGCTTAATTTGTTGTCTCGCTAACTCATAGCTAACGGCATTTATGTTACTAGTAAAATAGTTTATCTCTGCAATTTCATGTCCATATGGTTGCTCGCACGCTGTGCAACTATATATCGCACACCGTCTTCAAAAGGGTCACAACTGAAAATTTGGCATTTTTGAGATTATGCGCTAAAAATGTACGCAGAGCTTTTATTTGCCTTTCAGCAAAAGCTGGAGCAAATTTTTTTTATAATTTGTTAAAAAAAACCTAAGGTAAAGTCGCCCTTGCCGATATAGTTTTTCGCCTTTTCTGACAAACGTATTATTTTGAGTTGTGACCCTTTTGAAGACGGTGTGCGATATCTGCTGCTTGCTCCAGTCTTCAAAAATGGGTGCGTAAAGAAGTGGCAGCGCGTGGGCTTATACAATAAAATTTCTTTATATGTATGTATAATTTCGTACTCGTAAATATCCAGTTGTGACCTTGATATAATTTAAAAGTTTTTAAAATAAAGTGCACGCTGGCGCCAATACAGACAATTGGCGAAATTACGATAGAGAAACAAAAAGTACATATATAATAGAGACTTTGAGCTTTCCTACTATAGGCGAGTACCTAAGTATAAGAAATGGGAGCGCAACTGTGTCATTGACTCTGGGTTATTTCTCTTTTATTTTATTTCAATTATTTTTCAATAAAAACATTGTAGAAAATTTAAGAAAATGTATAAAATTTTTGTTAGTATTTCAAACTTTTTTCTCTGAACTTCTAGAATGCATTCAATTTAAGTACATATGATATTATAACAATTTTTTTACTGATGCTCTTCCGAAATTTTTTTTTATATAAAAAAGAAAAATGCGTGCATCCGTTATAGGAAAAGTTGCGGAAGGGCGTCTGTAAAAAACTGTTAAAAATTAACGGTTGCTTGTAGCTACTTCAAACTTTATTATAATAAAATTGAGTGAGCTACAAACCGGCTTACACAAAAAAATTCCAAAAATTCGGATTGTTTTTTGAATTTTTGGTTATTTTTTTTAATTTTCTTAAAATTCTAAAATTTTTTTTTTAATTTTCCACCAGCCTGAATCTTACGTTTCTTTGCTTTTTTTAGAGAATAAACTGCATTTTAATTAAAAAAAAAATAAAAATAAAACAAAAGTAAAAAATAACCAAGAAAAAAAGCGAAAAAACATTGCGCCTATTCAAGTGCATGGCAGCGTATGAATTTGCGACTGGTTAAAGATTTTTTAGTTGGAGTGCATTGATCTTAAAAAATTCTCTCATATGTAGCCTGCTGCAGTGAGCCATGGTGAAGCGGGGTGGTGGCTCCCATAACACTACCTTTTCTTCAGACCTTTTGTCTTAATGGTTGAAATCATTCAGTTGCGGAAACACAGTAAAGTTATATAATCGAGAGATGAAGTGCTCTCCAATATATGCATTCAACTGTCGCTAATGATTTGTTGTACTGTTTTATATTAAATCAAAATTATTTTGATGGCGTGGAAAACAAGATTTATAGTAAATTAAATAAATTCGTCGCCTCGCCACATGATTCGCATCNGAATGCATATGTATTTCGAATTAAATCTGCCAACGTTGAATGAGTGATATTATTTCCTCTTAAGCTTGTGCAAACCTTGAAATATTGGGTCATATGAAAAGTTTCCTGAATTTGTTCACTATGTAGTGATGATGCCCATACAGCTGGCAACACTAATTCAATTGCACCAAACTGAGGTACGTTGAAAAGGTGACATTTCAGGCTACATCTTAAGTGAAGACACCGCTGTAATTCGGCGCTAGTGCAATACGGTGAGAATGCTGACATATTTGGTTGCATAAATTTTTTTTAGGTGGCATTTTAGGCGGTAAACAGTAAAACAGCTAGGGATAAATCGATACCATCAAGGTATTACTCAAATCGGTACTTGTACTTGCATCAAAGAAGGTATCGATACCTACTCAGTATCGGAAAAGTTTTGGGTACTTGTACTTAGATCTACGATTTTGCATATTTTTCAAAATTATTGTATTTTTTTCACAGAAAATATGCATTTTTTAAAATTTATGACAACAATTATTTTTGTATGGTATTTGCTTTCAGAAACAATAGAATACATTTATACAAGATTAATAGATAAAGTTTGTTTCATATAAAATGAGTTTAAGAAAAGAACTCATTTTTTGTTATATTTTCCAAAAACATAAACTTTAACAAGTGTTTTCCTGAAAGCCGGTTTCGAGATTTTGATTTAGTTGTACCTGTTTTTGAGAAAAGTCTCTCGCAAGGGACAGATGTCCCAACAATCAGATGGGTTTGCGTATATAGCTGCGGAAATGTAGTGCGCATATTTTTCCATTTTTGCTTTTCAAAGAAGATGCTGAAGCATGATAATAAGTTTTGCGCTTCCGATACAAGTACTTTTTTTTCGATACCTACCTGGATCGCTGTAAAAAGTATCGAGTAAAAAA
>NW_016183694.1:0-5469 GCF_001687245.7 Rhagoletis zephyria | reverse complement strand
CTCAAAATTATCTCCGAGCTACAATTCAAAAGGATTAAGTCCTTCAGCTTATTTCCAAAATTAATGCAGATGATTCTGTTGCCTATAGTGAATTAAAAAAAAAAACGAGGCAACAATTAAGCAAACAAAGCAAATGAGTTTGACATCTGCGGTAGCCCAGTGGTCATAGCTACGTACCCAGTGGGAGCTCAGTTCGATCGATGGGCAATTTCCAAAAATTGCATATTTATTTTTTTATTCATTTAATTTCTTGTTTATTATTTATGTCATATTTTGATAAAATTTTATTAAAGAAGTCCATAACTTAACTAGCTGGATTTCCACTAGGCATTAAATGGCAAAAATTTTATTGTCGATGTTGGGCATTAAAAAATAATCGTGTCATCACGTTCGAAAAATACTCATTGAGTTGATTTCGACAAGACATTTTCAAGTGGCACCAATTTTTATTCATTTCATTTTTATGCATTTTATTCGGCACTACAATTAAAGAAATACAAAAATTCTCATTTCGTTGTTGGTGTTTCCGAGAGGGTAGGAGTGTGATGTAATATGGAACGATTTTCCGTCATCCTTTGTCAAATTTGGTTTGGAGTCAGAATAGTTTCTGTTTTCAAAAAATATCAAAATTTTGCTGACCGTGGGATTCGAACCCACGACCTCGTGGTTCGCTTAATCCACAAATGCTGTCGTCTGCCAGGGTAAAATTTTTATCGGTTAACAGCTACTTTGATTTAGCGTGTGATTGCCAGCTGCACTCAATGTTGCTGCAACATGTTTCCAAGAGCAGCTCTCAAAAAAAATACCATAATATATATACACATTAACATATGTATATATATAAATATTTATAAGCTACAGCTTGCTTGAGCACAAAAACCCACAGAACAGCAAAGCGAAAAATTGCAACAATGACAACAATAAAGCCACCAAAAAATGATTTACAACTCACACGATCAACACGCCGAAAATTTAGTATGTATTGCTACCGTGAATGAGTATAAAAATGCTACCATTGATGAAAACATGACAACAACAAAAGCAACAACGCAGTTGCATCAACAAGCGCGTTTATAGCAACAGCAATTAAATTGCCAGCTTTCAACTAAATCGTTTATATATGTATGTATACGCAGTGCGACGCAAAGCACAAGAACAGCTGATACAACTACAACAGCTACTACTTTCAGGCCAACAGCAATGTCAATACTAATGTTATGATCATAAATTTTGCGTTTGTTTTGATAGTATATGGAAATATTGCCGCACGCAGCAAGTATTTAAGTGTTTGTCACGCAATGTAGAGGAGTTTTGCGTTGCTAAGAACTTAATTCGCTTTTTGTGAATGTATTTCAAAATAATTAAATGAGTAGCGAAATTTTGGACGCCAACTTGCCATTGTTCTATTCGTGAGAGCTGGAATATTTTTTTTTTATTAAATATGCCACCTAACTCAAAATTTTCGCTCATTGTACAGGTTTTGATTTTTCCTTATTTTTTCTTCTATTTAATAATTTTAGGTTTTACACTACAGACCACGTTTTCGTTCTGGTTTTGGTTGGCGAAATCATAAACATAAATATCAATCTTGTGAGTGTGCAATGTAAACAAATTGCAGTGCAACCCGCTGAAGCTCAAAATCAATCAGACAGTGGTGTGCTCACATGTGGCAAGCAATAAACAATTTTTGCTGTGGAACAATTTGAGGTGAAATTAAAAACAAAACAAAAAAAAACAAGCAAAACAAAAATTACAGCCGCGTGAAATAGAAAAGAAACAAGTTTACCATATCCTTTGGAATGAATTCTTCTTTAAGAGGGAGAATTCGAAAGTACCACACCGAATAAGCGCAGGGTTTTTTTTTTAAGTAAGAGCCGAGAAAATGCGCATGAAAATGTCTACCAGTTCGAGCTCTAAATAAACTTTTAACTTGTTGCATTTACGAAATAAGATACATGTGTTAAAAAAGCTTCTTCTTTTAATTTTCCGTATATTTTGTGGCTTTTCACGGCCGCACATCAATCAACAACGTTTCGTGATCATTACGCCAGCCTAACACGCATTACTAAAAACCAAAATTGTTTATACAACTTGTAGTAGTCTTATGCAGCTGTGCATGACATACATACATACATATATATGTATATATATATCCATGTGCAAGTATGAAACTGAGAAAAAATCTAAATCAATTTACCACATGCCAAGTGTTTAGCTAAACTTAGAATGAAGAATAAACCATTAATGGCGTACATTTATATTTGCATGTAAACATAAGTACATACATACATATGTGTGTATGTATAAGTCATGTGTTGGAAGAATCAAAATTATTTAAATGTAGAACAAATGCAACAGCAGGAGCACTAAACAAAAGCAAGGAGAGCAGATTTAACAAAAGGTTCTATTCTCATAGCCCTATCAAAATGATCGCGAAATGTGTATCTATAGGAAATGAAAGCTCAAAAGTTACATAATGAAAGCTTCGGTGATAAGATTTGTTGAATTTCAATGTCAACAACTAAAACAAAATTTAAAACAAAAATGCGTAGAAACATTAAAAAGCAGTTTTCTGTATTTGTATACAGTGTGTAGGTAGAGCAATGATCCTGAAAACTTTACGCGGGCGGAAATTTTCAAAGCTCTCTGAATGTGATGTGTTTGGCCCTGACTGATGTATCACCACCAGTTTTGAAAGCTTTGTTATATTCGATTCATCAAGAATTTTAGACAATGCAGATATGTATGTATACCAGTGTTGGGCACGCCCTGACCGCGTGCAGTGCTTTTTTAATCTTTCTATAAATTATATAAAGATTACCCAGCTTTGATCTAATTATAAAATGACGGAAGGTGTAATTATATTTTTATAGCTTTTGAAAGCTTTGTTCTTTTTCAATCCNATGTCAACAACTAAAACAAAATTTAAAACAAAAATGCGTAGAAACATTAAAAAGCAGTTTTCTGTATTTTTATACAGTGTGAAAGTAGAGCAATGATCCTCAAAACCTTTCGCGGGCGGAAATCTTCAAAGCTTTCTGTATGTGATGTGTTTGTCCCTGTCCGATGTATCACCAGCTTTAAACTTTTCTAAGCCAGAGACAATCAATCACCCGGTTTTATCTTTATACCTTTCCATCAGTTTTTGCCAGCGAAAGCTTGTATTTCGCGCTAGCCGCTTATAAACTCTACGGAAAGCTTTGGCACACGTGCTAATAAAGTGGCCACCTGTGCTTTACATACAAAATCTGCAGAAATCTCTGAAAATCCTCTCTGAATGATCTTCTCTGACTTATTTTATATCATACATATATCAAAATTGGTTAGATAGACAGATATTTGTTACAGCAGTGTATATCCTTAAATTGTTCAAAAAGCTTGAAAATTTGGTTTTTTGCTTCCACTTACAATTAAAAATCTTTGTTCGGATGATGATGGCAAATTGATAGCAACGTCTGAACAGCTTTTGATTGAAACTTTTCCATGATTTCATTTACTTCACTACCCGCCTAATGAAATGTTTAGAAAGCTTTCAACAAAAAATTGAATTTTAATAGTGCTTTTGGGAGAAAAGAGGCGCAATCCAGTTTTGAAAGCTTTGTTATATTCGATTCATCAAGAATTTTAGACAATGCAGATATGTATGTATACCAGTGTTGGGCACGCCCTGACCGCGTGCAGTGCTTTTTTAATCTTTCTATAAATTATATAAAGATTACCCAGCTTTGATCTAATTATAAAATGACGGAAGGTGTAATTATATTTTTATAGCTTTTGAAAGCTTTGTTCTTTTTCAATCCATCACGTTTTTTAAACAACGCCTTGATCGCGTGCGGTGCTTTATTACTATTTTTATAAATTGTACCTATATGGACGATCTGCCCAGCGCTGATGTATATATAATAGGGTAGGTCAATTTTTTTTTAATATGCGCATATAGCATAGAACGATTCTACGTGTAATTCTAAGCAAATTTGCGTACATAGGTTTTGAAGAAAATGTGAACATTTTCTCTGTAGCATCCTCTGGTGAAAGTTTTAAGAAAAAGATAAATGCTGCAATGGATTCCGCATGCAAAAAAAACCCTTATAGCATATTTTTATTCATAATTTAAGCACTTCTTTACGGCCCTACAGCAAAAAGTTGAGAAACCTATTTGGGATTCCGACCAGTTCCAAATTGATTTTCGACTCAAGAATTCTTTGTGAAATTTGCTTAGAATTACACGGAGAATCCTTCTGTACCAGATTCTCATAGTGGAAAAAATCTTCCAAGGAAATTGGCCCGCCCTAACATGCATACATATAAAAAATTCCCTGCATATTAGATTAAAGTTTCGAAGTAATATTTTGATTTTATTTTCAATTTTGATTTTATCTTTAACTAGTAGATATTTTTTAATTAATTAATTTTTATTATTATTTTTATTTTTTTTTTAATTGAAGAAAATTGTTCAAAGAGGTGGCAACCCTCAACAATATTTTCGGCAGTACACTTTCCTAAACCTCTTCAGTTTAATACTCATACCGCAGTACGGAATTTATCTTATCAATTAAATTAAACTAAAATTTTCAAACAGTTGGCAACCTTCCACGAAATTTCTTTTTTTCTGTAAACATTATGAAACCTCTTTCTTTTGAGAGCCATACAAAAAAAAAAACCGCATAGAAATATATTTTCTAATGACGTCTGTCTCGCGACTGACGTGTAAATGACAAGTCAAACGGCATTGTTCAATATACAGATAAATATTTGCTAGTACGAACATATTTATATACATTATGAAGCTTTTGTGCTTTCGTGATTTGCTTGATTTACGAGCAAGCGCATTTCTATACCGTTCAATGCGCCAAGTATGCCCAGAAACAGCGTCGGTCGACAGCTGATGAGATGGCGTGCGTGCGTGGGCGGTGACTTGATGAATATACATACATACATACATAAGTATGTGCATACATGTATGTATGTATAAGGATGAGGTCGGAAAAAAACTAAGCTTTAGTGGCCAATGACGCTGAGTGGCGACAATTTAAATAGAAATAATAAAATATATTTACATAGTATGTGTAAATACATGTGTGTGTATATGTATAAGCAAGAAAGAGTTCAACTTAGGGCTGGAACTACTCGGATATCCGTGCGGATATCCCTTCGGATATTCGTGTACACGGATAAAATTAGGATATTCGGTTAATTTACTTTTATTTTGTTATCCGGATATTCGGATATGAACTGGATATCCGATTAAAATACGTTAATTTTTTTATCCGAATATCCAGTTAATTTCCATTAATTTTTCATGCGCATATTCAGATTTTTTTAATCAGGTATTCGAGTACCCGGATTATTCGATTATTCAAAAACCCCAGATAGAACACCCAGTGCTAGTGCACACTAATACATAGAAATCGATTAGTATTTGTATGTGTTTGATGTTGTACTTTTCATGCAAACTAATCAGATGAGCAT
>NW_016183693.1:0-5469 GCF_001687245.7 Rhagoletis zephyria | reverse complement strand
GACAAAGCGAAAGTATAATGTGTTCATACTGGTGTCAAATACATGAAGTTCTCTACCTTTTCAGCATAGTTCAGTTCAGTTTCTATAACTTTCAGCATAGAGGCGAGTGTGGAGGCATGAATCCGGCTGCAGGACACTCTTCGCGGTTTCCCTCCTTCCGTGGAACAACCGTAAAATATTACTTCGCGGAATGGGACGACCTATTGCCTTTCTGTGAGGATCTGTGGAGTTGTTTGCTTAAGGCATTCCATATGTCAAATAACGGTTCAATTCTCTATTGACTCAAGCATGGTTTCCAGAAAGTTATCAATCTCATCAGTCATAGTTTAAGACTAAACTATGTGCCTGTCCTTTGGAGAGAGGCGAGGGTCGTATTCATACCGAAGGCGGGCAAGGGAAATCCCCTCTATTCGAAAGAATACAGACCAATTAGTCTAACTTCATTCCTTCTAAAGACGCTCGAAAAGATTCTGGACGCCTACATTAGGGATAAGCTGCCGTCGGCCAGCATATCAAAGGCGCAGCATGCCTACACGAAGGGTAGATCCACTGAGACTGCACTTCACTCACTAACCGCGGTAATAGAAAAAGCTCTGGAGCATAAAGAATATGCCCTAGGGGTCTTTCTGGACATAAGTGGGGCATTTAATAATGTCTCCTATGAGGCAATAATGGAAAGCCTAGAAGCAGCCCAGGTAGAGTCTGCCATCCTACTATGGATAAAAAGCCTGCTGAGCTGCAGGAAAATTAAGGCGGAGTGGAACGAAGCCAGGTTGCTCAGACTAGCGCATAGAGGAACTCCTCAGGGTGGTGTTCTGTCACCACCCCTGTGGCTACTCGTAGCGAATGAGCTTCTGGGAAAATTCGAAGGGAAAGCACCCAGGGCTGATGAACTG
Organism: Rhagoletis zephyria; assembly: GCF_001687245.7. Lineage (NCBI taxonomy): Eukaryota > Metazoa > Arthropoda > Insecta > Diptera > Tephritidae > Rhagoletis > Rhagoletis zephyria. The sequence goes on along the minus strand of NW_016183693.1, from coordinate 4,573 downwards.
GCCAGGCAAGGCACCCTTGAGGCCATCACCTCGGATAGGGAGGGCATTGGAGTTCCGTTGGCAACCTGCGGCCTGCTTTTGGACAGATGGGCTCATGGTCGGCTCAGCGAGCGCTGGGAAAAAACCCCGACTTGCAGAGTTGCAAGGTCCTTCTGGCCGGTTGTGGACCGCGGGCGGTCAAGGGAACTGCTGCGGCTGGCTAAGCGTCAGCTCTCGATTTTCACAGGTGTACTGACCGGACACTGTCCAATAGGAACCCACGCGGTGCGACTCAATATCGTCACGGATCCCTATTGCCGCAGTTGCCTGGAAGACGAGGTGGAATCATCTCAGCACTTCCTACTCAACTGCCCGGCATTCGCTAGATTACGGTTTAAGCATCTCGGTGCGCATTTCATCGACACTCCCGAGGGACTCTCCGGAGTGGACATCAGCTGTTTGAAGAACTTCATTATGAGCACCCAGCGCTTTTCTTAATTTTTACGCAGTTACCGTTCCTATGAAATGTGGTATCACAATGGACAATCAAATGTCTAAGTGAGTCCCCCTTTGCGGGTCTGCCACCTTAACCTAACCTAACCTAGCACCCAGACTAATTGCCTATGCGGACGACATAGCTATAGTTGTTACGGGGAAATTCCTAGACACCATCAGTAACGTAATGGAAAGCGCTCTAAGGGTCGTACATCGATGGGCGACAACAGTCAACTTAGAGGTAAATGCTGACAAAACGGATGCGGTACTGTTCACAAGAAGGTACAAAATCCCCGCGTGGAAACCCCCGAGGCTCAACGGGGCGGAGCTATCAATCAAGGATCACACCAAGTACCTGGGAGTAATTTTGGACAGCAAACTGATGTGGAAGCTAAATGTGGAGGAAAGGGTGAAAAAGGCCAGTGGTGCCCTTTACGCATGTAAAAAGATGCTGGGTACCACATGGGGCCTATCCCCTGGCCTCATGCATTGGTGTTACACAGCGGTAGTTAAGCCCATATTGCTCTACGGTGCTCTGGTATGGTGGACCGCTGCAAACAAAATTTCGTATAGAAAACCATTGGAGCGAGTACAGCGGCTCGCTGCACTGTGCATAACAGGAGCGCTAAGGACCACTCCAACGGCGGCACTTGAAAGGCTACTTGGCCTACCACCAATCGACATCGCGGTGGAGAGCACTGCAGCGAAATCCGCCACGAGATTGATGGCCTTAGGTGAATTCTCCGCAAGAACCTTCGGGCACAGCTCGATATGCAGGGGGATGGAGGACAAAATAGACCACATACCCCCACGCTTCATCTGGGGAAGAAGGTTTAAAGCTACGGTTAAGGAGGGCGGATGGCGCATGAGCACGCGACCCGCCGGCGTAACGTATAACATCTACACGGATGGATCAAAAATGGCTGATGGAGTGGGCGCCGGAGTCTATTGCGCCGAGCTAGACCTCAGGCAACCCTTCAAGCTTCCAGAGTACTGCAGTATTTTCCAGGCGGAAGTCTTCGCTGTAGGGAAAGCTGCTGAGATAGCTAGCAACGCAGGAAATTATATAAAAAATATCAATATATATGTCGATAGCCAGGCGGCGATTAAGGCCATAATCTCACATCGTATTGCGTCAGAAAATGTCCTTAGAAGCAGGGAAGCAGTAGACAGGGCGGCCGAGAGTAAACGGCTGCATATATACTGGGTTCCAGGCCACAAGGGCATTTTAGGCAACGAAATAGCTGATGAGATTGCCAAAAGTGCCATCCGTCTTGCTAGCGAACCAGTACGGGAAATACAAAAGTCGCTAAAAACGATCTACAATGAAATTTCCGAAAGAGCTGGGTGCCGGATCAGGGGGAGATGGAACGCATTAGCGACATGCAAAACCACCAAGATCATGTGCAATAGCAGCAAAGGAAACACCCATTTCTTGCTTACACGGTCACGTAGGGATTGCAGGACAGTTGTCGGCCTAATGACGGGCCACAACCTACTGGCATCCCACGCAAGCAGAATGGGCATTAGTAACAGTGACGCATGCAGGAAGTGCAGGGAGGAAGGCATGAGTGAGACGTTAGAACACCTCCTCTGTTTCTGTCCGGCCTTAGCTAGAAATCGTCTTAGTTATCTCGGAGCTTCGCAGTTTTTAGTAGGCAACTGACAAGTAAAGCCCTCTCTCGTCGTACAAAAAAAAAGAAACGCTTCAGCCCTGAAAGTGTTCATCGCAGAACCCACTGGGTATAGCAGAGGGGAACTTAGCAATAATTTGCAATTTGCGATGGAAGAAACAAAAGGAGAATACCACTGACATCAGTGGGCCGCAAAGAGGCTCGATTATAAAAAGAAATTACCAGAAAATGTTTGTTAAGTTATGGCAAATGCATTAGAAGGCCACTGAAAAGTGTTCCCCTTTCCTGCTAGTGAACGTTGAATTGATAGTAGACTGGCAACCAAACATTTAACTTAATTTTATCGATTTTCACAATGGTTTGAGAGAGAAAGTGATTTAGTAAATATGTACGTATGTATATATGAATGTGAAAACCTACATCTACAGACATGCATATACAGGTCAGTGAGTATTTTCCATCGTCTACCTTAAAAAAATTGCAGTAAAACTTTGTACATCAATTACTGATTGATACAGCTCCTCAGCTTTAGCTAAAAATATCAAGGGATATACATATAAGATACATAGTATATTAATACTTGTGTGCACGTGGTACATAGTGGGAGTTTCCCATTGTTGTAGCTAAAACTACCACACACTCCTGCAGTCGATTGATAAATAGCGTTAGATTAGCGAGCCGAACTTTCAAACTTCCTTTCTTTGGCACTCAGTGTTTTCACTTATTTTCAGGCAAAGTGAATTTAGTAAGACTACAGAGAGGAGTACACAAAGCGGCGGCTTAGACGAGCAGCACTACCTACGAAAATATATATATTTAAATATACATATACATATCTAGTCAACTCATGCAAGCATGCCAGCTCAAAACAAAAATACTTTGAAACTCGCCTGCGCTCGTCCTTGCCCTAGTCCAACTACAAGTCGGTCATCTCAGAGTTCAAACAAAGTGAAGCAAAATAAAAAACTAATACAAATCGTCTATCGATAAGTACAACTACACACCTAAGTATGCATGTATATACCGCACACTTTCTGCTTCCGCCATTTTCCTAGCTACCATTAATGCTAATGCATGTGAAGTGGAGCGCGCGAAGGAAGAAAATGTTGCAAAAAGGTGGAAGTTGAAGACGTTTCGTGTGAGTCATAAAAAAAAATAGACCTTAGCAAGCCATTGACCTACTGCCAATCAAGCGGCGACCGACCGACCGACCGGCCAGTCTGCTTAGCCAGCCAATGAAGCGAAATAAGCGGCTTGCCTGCTTGAATGCAAGCGCACAAAATATTTGATTATATATGTACATACATATATACAACCTAAAATAACTAGACACATTTACGTCTGTAAGTGTTGCCAAGAAACAGCATTTTTCTTACAATTACAATCAATAAACTTTAGTAGCAGCCATTAGGAGCTCACTTAACTGAATATTTAGCGCAAGTATGCAAGCACAGCGTTCCACATGAACTCAAACTTAAAGCCTCACTTCAAGTAGTATCTTGTTCCTTTGCCCTTTAATGAACACATTTACGATCATTTACTTGTTTTCTCGACGTTTAAGTGCATACTTTTTCGAGTGATATTTATATCTGTCATTAAGTCTGCCGTCATTTGTATATTTGCCATTTACTGGCATACCAACCAGCAAGTATTCAGCCATTCAACCATTCAACCGACAACTGAAATTGCCATTTCGCCGAAAATTGCCATTTAAAATCGATTTCCAGCGTCATTTCACCAACACTCATACGCCCTCGCGTTCCACTTCACATACACACACACATTGCTTCTTTCGCTAGCAGTATACAGCGCGTCCTGCTGTCGCGACTTGCAAATTTCAACGTTTCAAGATTTCTCTTCGCTGTCGACCTATTTTTGCATTTACCTTTCCCTGGCCCTCGCCGCGAAGGGAATTGTACTCCATGCCGCGTCATCACAATTTTTTGCATTTGTGTATGTATGAGTATGTGAAAATTTTCAACCGCTAACTTGATAATGCTCTCAACGTCTTTTCGACACGTCAAATGGCCAAATAAAAGCAAATTAACAAATGAAAGTGTATTGAATGTAGCGAATACCTGTTAAGGTGTCTGAAATGTGGTGAAAATGTGATANTACACATTGAAATATTCATTGCTCTCACACTCCTCCTCATTCACTAGCAGTAATACAGCGCGTCCTGCTGTCGCGACTTGCGAATTTCAACGTTTCAAGATTTCACTTCGCTGTCGACCTATTTTTGCATTTACCTTTCCCTGGCCCTCGCCGCGAAGGGAAATGTACTCCATGCAGCGTCATCACAATTTTTTGCATTTGTGTATGTATGAGTATGTGAAAATTTTCAACCGCCAACTTGATAATGCTCTCAACGTCTTTTCGACACGTCAAATGGCCAAATAAAAGCAAATTAACAAACGAAAGTGTATTGAATGTAGCGAATACCTGTTAAGGTGTCTGAAATGTGG
>NW_016183692.1:0-5469 GCF_001687245.7 Rhagoletis zephyria | reverse complement strand
GCACATTGACTCTGTTCGTGAAAGTTGTTCACTTTATTCATTTTTTCCTATCTAAATTGTCTAGTCTCTAAATCGTTTGGCCGAGAGTAGGCTCTGCCTCCAACAAGTGTGTTTTAGGGTGTAATAGGTTCGTAGCTTCCAGAGCGTTAATTTTTTAATAGGTTTGATTTTAAGAGATTTGTCGAGCCAGGTGTAGCTTGAAAACGAAAAAAAAATTGCAAAACAAATTTAAATGTTAAACAAAAAAATTTACCAAAATATATATTTTTTTAATTTTTCAAAAAAATTTTAAATATGCAATTTTACAGCTCATTAAATTTTAATGCAATAAAGTGCAAGTTTTTTTTTTGTTTTTTTTCACAATTTCTAAAACTTCTGCACTTTGCTCTAAAAAAAGTTCAAAAATATGGCTCTACAAACCACTTCTAAATCTGGAAAACTTTCAAATTTATTAAATCGATTGAAAATTTATGGCTTTGGACTAGTAAATGCCAATTTGGCAACACTGTGCGACGTTTTTTTTGTATTTTCGCCTGTCATCATGCCTGTGAGTAATCAAAAAATTGCAATTAATTGTCTTCGTTGCTGTGACTCTATACTTACTGTGCAAATTGCGGTTGTTTTTGGGGAAAATGGGAGTAAGAGTAAGTCAAAAGTATTTCCAAAAATCTAGTGTAATTCATCGTGGATCTTGGTATGCCCTCAATGTCGATGGCTAATTGCAGGTAGATGTCTAACTTTTTTTTTCGAATTTTATAATCAAATATACGAATACCCGAATTATTCGCGAAAGTAAGCAAAAAATGCCAATTTTGAAATCGTTTTTCTAACCTCCTCATTTTCAGTACCAGTAAAACGGTCTCAAATTGGTCCGCTGAAGCGTTAGTGACGCTGCGTTAAATGGATGCTTTGTTTATGTGCACTAACGCATCGCACACAACTTGAATGCAAATTTCGTTGAAACATGCTAATCGTGACTTTGAGTAGCAACAACAGCAACAGAAAGAAAATTCACACCAGCGCTTGCTATCGGTGATTTCGCTGGCGTGCATACATTTTAGTCAACTGCAGCTATTCTCACAGCGTAGCTACTACTTGTACCGTGCTTAGTCTGCTAGATACTTAATCTTTGCACTAGTTGTTGTTATTGCAGCTTAGCAGCGATGTTGTCGTTATCATCTGGCAAAGCTTATCACAATTTCATCCACGTCAAATCGGCTTAACACTGCCAATAAACGGCTGAGCATTGGTGACGATGGCTGAGCTGAGCCAATACGCTTGCAACAACTACATATGTACTTACGTCGACAGCAACAACAACGAAGAAACGCAAAACAAACTACACTACTTACATACATAGATGATGCGAACGTGTGATAGAAGAACTTGAAGATTGATTGTCAGTGTGCATAGTTGCCAACTTGGTGCTTTAAGCACTAGATTTAGTGCTTTTTGAAAATTAAAACGCCTAAAAAAATTATTTAGTGCCTAGTGCCTTTTTAATGCTTTTTTTTCTGAACTAAAATTACTCCGATATAGTTAAGACCTGAAATAATTTTTAAATATTCAAAGCTGTGGCAGCACTGAATTTACAAAAATCTACAAATTTAAATGCATTTAAATACAACCATGATTGATAAAAAGCTGAACTTGCAAACCCACCTTGTTCAATTCTATTCGCCTTGGTGCTTTTTGAAAATCAAAAGTTGGCAACACTGTCAGTGTGCCTAGCGGTGTCGATTTCAAAAGCAGCTGTATCTCTTTGCGAGTGAGTGGGAAGCGTTAATTTTGCTATTTACTGTTGTTGCTGCCATTGCCGCCATCGAAAGCAATGATGCTTGCCGTTGAAGCGTAGCAAATGAATTGAGTTACTTTCCTTTGTAAATATCTCAATATTTTTTTTTTTTTTTTTTTTTTTTTTTTTTTTTTTTTTTTTTTTTTTTTTTTTTTTTTTTTNTTGCTTGTGCTCAATTTCATTCAATTTGCTATTGGGTTAATTCAATCAAGCTCGCCGCCATTGCTGCGCCGCTAAATATTAGATTCCGTATCGGCAAGAAAGCAAAATGCTGGTTCGCTTTCTGCTCGCTCTTCCTTATTCCGCACTTATATTACTAATGATGTTGGCACAGGCAAATGATGTCGATTGTTGCCAATAGCTGTTGGTTGTTGCTGCTGCTGATTGCTGAATGGCATTGGATGCAGCTGGAAATTTTGTTGTGTAATAAAATAGCGATTTTTCTGTGTTGTGTTTTTTCTTTTTCTTTTTTTTTTTTGCTCACAGCTTTGTTGTCAATGAGAAACTTGAAGTGGCAAATGAATATACTGGCTCTTGCCGCTTCACTTTTGGTGGCTATGATTGATTCTGATACAATTGTTGCTTGGCTAGTTTGGTTCGTCATCCGATCTAATTTTGTATTCAATTTCTCAGATTTAAACTTTTTTTAAGCGAATTCCCAAACCGGAACTGACACAGTCGCAAAACTAGTCACTCATACTTTTAAGCAAATTTTGCATAGCGTAGAATTTAATTAAAATCTCTGTTGCCTACAGTTAGGCGCAGTAGCCGATATGACCTTCGTTTTGGCCTTTGCTATTTGATTCGATTGTAAAAAGCAAAGTGAAACGAGAAATAGTTAATTGAGTGGGCGAGATTATTGTTTTCCCATCCTTGGATTGTCAATTGAGCTGTCATGCGTTTTAAGTTCAAATGAATTTCATGAATCAAGGGCAAGTTTATAGAGTTTTTTAACTTTAATTGTGACATTAATTGGAGCATGGAATTAGATAAACAGCGCAATATTCTGGTGGTTGCAACATAAGTCAGTCTTGGCTGGTCAGCAAGTAGTCGCAACCGAAAACTGAGAAGCATATGCAGAGTTTGTTTGTAACTTGTCATCCTTAATACAAACTTCCGCAGTAACTGGTTAAGACTATACCAATATCGAGAACGGTAGTTTAATTAGTCTAAAAAGCTCTCTAGGCCGAACGCTTTCAATCCATTGAGCTATCACATATGTATTAAGTTCTAGCAATCACATATCGCACAACTTAAAAAAAAGTTTGCTTAGATTTTTGTTGTATTAATCAATTCGTAGGATTTACACATGTCCAAGTAATGCATACATTTTTTTTTCTTGAGTATATTCTTTGACTAAAAACTACTGTTATACCTGGTTTTGTATTTCTTGTGCTAAATCTGGACGAACCACAAGCAGTTACATTTCCCGATCTGATTTTTGAGTTGTGTCTCCGTTGAAGAGGGTGTGCGATATACGGTTTCCTTCAATGTGACTTTTAGGTTGAGAAAACTTTACCATCAAATTTCGGGATACCATTGAAAAAGTTGATTTAGAGTAATCTGAACAAGAAGAGCCCCATTTGAATATTCGCAGCTTTTCAATCGCCTCTAGCTCTCATACCAATGTGCTCTTCACTGCCTTTCAGGCACACACTGTAAATATGGGTTGTTTTACATTTCAATATCAAAAAGACATCTCGAGAATTCCCTCCCATTAAAAAATTGTTGGGGTGGGGTATCCGGCATTTGTTGTATATATACTTGTGTTCTGTATTTGTGGTATTTATGGTGTTTTGTTAGAAATTTTACAAAATATCCACGTAAAATCATAAATATCACAAATAGGAAATACAGGGAAATATATAGAACAAATCCTGTATACCTCAAGTATTTCCTAATGAATATATACGGCTCAGGCTTTTTCAGGGGCCGTTAAATATGTTTTTGAGGCTTTTCGGCATTCTTCGTGCTTTTGTTTTCGGGACCTTTGCCGGGCTTTTCAGAATTTTTTCTCGTCTTTTCAGCATTCTTCGTGGTATATATTTCGGATATTTCAGAAAATTTTCAAGAATTTTCAATCTTCTTTGGAAACTTTCAGTCGCTACAGTCCAAACTATAGAGTTCAGATTGAATCCTTTCAGATTTGACGCCACGTTTTCCCTGAGTCACAAAAATGTTCGAAAATCACTATTCATATGCATGTAATTACCAAATTTATTCAACCGTTAAGTTTTACTAAACTGCCAAGTATTTATCATTTCATTAGCTATTTATTCATTAAAACACCAAACACTTTTTCCCTAAGCGAATTGTGCTGTTGCGAAGAGCGGTGGTTAGCGCAGAGCAATTCCCAAAACTAAACTAACGAAATGTAAACGTTTACCAAAGCATTCGTTACTCTTATTGTTGTTGTTGTCGTTGTTGTCATACTTCGCTGATTTTACATAATATTCTATTATTACATTTGCACGCTTGATTTCTTCAGTGATTCTATTAGAGGGCTGGATTATGTGTGCAGTTGTGACAGGGAGTGGCTGGCAATCAAACTCATAGCCAAATTGTTTTCAACACTCAATTCGAGGCATGCCACCACGTAAATAGGTACTCGTATTTTGTGTAGATAATTATATGCATATGTATGCAAGTACATATTCAAAAATTCGGCTGTCACATACGTTGCCGCCGCTCGGCACACCCATTTCCATGACTACAATAACTCGCTTTCGTTTGCGCCTGCACTTGTTTGGGGCATGTATTCACAATGTTATTGGCTTATTTGCAACACCTTCTTAATCCAATTAAACTAATTTGAATAGAAGCGCAATTGGTACGCTGCATGCCGCTGCACGATGTTGCCTATCACAAGCGTTTGGTGCGGGCAGGGGCGGTTGAAAGTGATACTGACATGGGTGGAGTTTTGGCTAATGCATCAATAGTCGCTCAGTTAGTGGTGTGGTTAAGGCCTCATTTACATTTGTTATATGCCAAAAAGTATGCGTTTACCCCCGTTTGAACGCAGCAAGCTTGTTGCATTTGAGTGGGGTGTAATCGATGCAACAAACTGTTGCTTGTCTTTTTACATACGCGCACGAATGGTGTATGGGGAATGAAGCCAATTTAGCGCTTATGCATGTGGGTCTATTAGAAAGTTGCAAGGCCATTGACCACCCTTTTCGTATGAGTGTAAGCATTCGAAATTCCTTTTCCTGCCCGCGCTACCTACTCGCTAATCATTGAAGTCATATTGGTGTATAAATATTTATTTTGCCACCAGTTATAATGCATAATTTTGTCTCCCTTTCATTGCACTTGGCGCCTGTGTGTATGCAACATGTAAATATTTTTCATATATGTATGTATGTACAAAAACAAGTCGCATCACATAACGCTTTTATAAGCACTTAAGCAGCGTATAAATGAACTTCGAACATTGCCAGCCGACGCCTGTTTGCTTGTTTCCAGTGAAATTACTGGCTCTTATGTACTAAATATTATTGTTGTCCTGCCCGTCAATTGACTGTGAACACTTAATACACTGCTGCACCGCCGACACTTCACATATGAACGAGCACACACGCGTACACAAACACCCATAGACATCCACATAGACACTCGAAAGCACTTAAATTGCACGTGAATTCCTTTACATGCTCTTCCTGTCTCACTCTTCC
>NW_016183690.1:0-5470 GCF_001687245.7 Rhagoletis zephyria | reverse complement strand
ACATATGTTCATCAGAGTATACCAGCGAAGACGAGTTAATACAAGGAGAGAGCGAGAGCACAAAACTACTCTAGAAAATTAAACGATAACGCCATTACAGAAAGCCATAAACATAGCTACCGTTGGTTAAATTTGGTGAAATCTTGCCCTAGATTGCACCGTTTGTGGGCGTGTTGAATGGATTTGTGTCTTGGTTGTATGAAAGATTCTAAAATTTTGATTTTCTGGCAAGTTGTACAACTCGTCGCTGCATTAATTGCCATGTTGTACGAAGTCATTATTGTTTTGCGTTTATTTCGTTCACTGAATAACCCAGAATGGATAACTCAGCCGAAATAAGTACGCGCTTTTGTTGAATTTTATAAATCTAAGCCGAAACTACGAAATTGAAAAAATAAGATTTTACTATGAGATTACTCGCAAAATTGTAACGTTTGTGGGCAAAACGTCCAGTTTGATCGCGGATCGAGCTGAACCAATGATCGCAACGTTCAAGGCTTCCATTATGCCATAATTATGTGTTTGTTGTAATTCATGTTGTCATTTACTACCATTATGCAGAGGCCCATTCATGAAATCATTTCATGCGTTTGAGTAGAAACTGAGTGCATTAACACCATTTCACTATTTCAATTAAACGCGAAATGGAGTTCACGCACTGAGTTTTTACTCAAATTCATGAATTGATTTCGTGAATAGAAACGTGATACAGTGAAACCTCCCTTGGGCGGACACTCACCGTCAGTCATTTTTTGTCCGCCCAAGAGAGGTGTCCGCTCAATGGAAGGGAAGCTTATTTTAGAACTTTTTAATGTTTTAATTAATTGAATAGTCACTATTTCTTATTTGAATAAAAGATATTGATATTACATCGTTCAAACAAAAATGTGTATGTATTTTTTCAAAAGTGCATATTTCATTTATGTGCGTAAATACATATTAAGTAATAACAAAATAAAAATAAATATTACATTTCAGTCCATAAACTGCATGAAACCATAGATTGATTACATAAAAAACTGGGAAATTGTCGATTGACGTAAGTTTTATGTTTAATTTTTTCAGTGTCAGTACCTTTTTCATCAATAGTTTTCATGTTTTTATCAGTAACAAAATCCGATCAGAAATCAAAATTTTCGGTTCATGTATTTATTATTATGTATTGTTATAAATTGATCAGAATTGGAATTGGATTCTCCAAGGGTTTCTGATAATTCAAATAACGAACCTAAACCACTGCGCAAACCAAACTAAATGTGGGCATAAAAATCACATTTTATGCGGGAATTCCCCTTTTTCCATTTAGTAGTCCGCCTATGAGGAGTTCGCGTCCGCTCNAATAACGAACCTAAACCACTGCGCAAACCAAACTAAATGTGGGCATAAAAGTCACATTTTATGCGCGAAGTCCCCCTTTTCCATTTAGTAGTCCGCCTATGAGAAGGTTTTTGTTTGATTTGTTATGAAAAGAAATCTTAATGTCCGTTGATAAGAGGTTCGCGTCCGCTCAATAGAGGTTTTTGTATAAATTTTATGCAAAATAACTGTCCGCGTCCGGCCAAGAGAGTGTCCGCTTAAGAGAGAGCAATTTGTTCCGAAATTTATACTTAAAACTTGGTATAGGAAAAAATGTCCGCCCAAGGGAGATGTCCGTCTAATAGAGGTGTCCGTTAGGAGAGGTTTCACTGTATTTGTACGTATAATTTGTAAGGCAATTTTATGTTTTTATACTCTTGCTACCACATGAATATATGAATTCGTGATAAGAATATTTTAAATCGCCTTGGAAGATAGAAAGCGACTAAAAATAAATGCCGAACAAAGAAATTTGTCTTCTTTCAACTTAAATACATAAAAACATTTTAAAACAAAAGTGCGAACGTTACTTAGTGCTTGGTTATAATGCACGGGGCAAATCGTACCAAATCGCGGCGAATTCGTAATAATTTATTGATTGCATTATACACATTTGCATTTATTTGTTAAACATACAATTGATAATCACGTGACAGTTCACTCCGTTCAGTTACTTCCAATATAACATATAAAGAAATGTTGTTTGCTGCTCAAATAACCCAACCGCGTATGCAATTTCTTAGGCTTTCTTGTCTTTATTCAATTTATCAAGAACAGACTAGATACACGTGCTTACTCTCAGTGGTTTGACCAGAAAAAAAGGAAGTTAGAAACTTATCGATAACTTAAGAAACTATCGAAATAAATATCACTTATATGCTGCCTGATGTAGCAAAAAATACTTCATTCCAGACTGCTAAGTTTTTAAACGGACTGGAAGTCGAATCTTTCTTCCACTCCTTGTTTGCTGAATTGATGGCCAATTTTGCTCTAATGGCGGTTCTGATTCCGTTGGTTGTTCCTCTTCTGTCCGTCGCTGTGTGAGTGCTGCGTCTGTTGTCGCCATATAAGCTGGTTTGAGTCTATCAATAGAAATGCATACGGATTTACCGTTTACAATGGTAAAATTTTTGTCAGTTTTGCCCTGCACTGCATACGGGCCGTCATACGGAGGTATTTGTGCCGGTTTAACTTCGTTGCGTCAAAAACGTATGATATGTAGACAAATTTGGATGAACAAACATTTTGATCTTATTGTGGTGAGCCGTGTCTGTAGGGCTGATATTTTGCATGAAAGAGCGTAGCTGTTTCACGAATTCGGTTTACGGTGTGCAAGAGGAAGTTCCAAAAATTTCTCTAGATAAACGTAAAGTTGTGCCGTAGACTAGTTCCTCCGGTAAGGCCTTTATATCTGGTTTCGGTGTGCATCGTAAGCATAATAATTTTAGCGGCAATTGTTGGGACCAGTTACTCGACTGGGAGCACATAATGACGGATTTTAATGTTCTATGGAACCTTTCGATGGCGCCGTTTGATTGCGGGTGATAAGGACTGCTTCTGAGATGTATAATGCCAAGTATTTCCGAAAGTTCTTTAAATAAGTTGCTTTCAAACTGCGTGCCTTGGTCAGTGGTGATACGTGCTGGAACGCCAAAGTTTTGAATCCATCCTTCTATTAACGCAAACGCGACCATCTCTGCATTTAAGTGGAATCGCTCTGGCCAACGCGAAAAGCGATCTATAACGGTGAGACAATACCTGTAAATATTTGAAGGTGGCAGTGGACCAAAAAAATCAATGTTTATGTGCTCGAACCTCTGTGAGGGAGGACAATATCGTGTAAGTGGAGCCTTGGTATGCCTACTCACCTTACAACGTTGACACTGAAGACATTTTTGGACATAAGTTGCAATATGTTTGTCTATATTTGGCCAGACAAATCGTTGCTTAACGATTTGAGAAGTGGCATGTTTTCCTCCATTCTCGACATGATGCTGGAACAAATGGTCTAATATTGGGGCCTGATGTATCACAAACTATAGAATTCCGCATTTGCGGAAATACAACGTCTTTTAAGTTCAACGAGGTTTCGTTCGATGAGCGTCAGGACTTTAGTTTATCGCATTGTTGCTGTTGTTGCGCCAAATATTCGTAGTCCACGTCATTGTACTTCGTATGTAAAGCATTTATTCGTGAAAGCGTATCTGCGGTAACGTTATTATCTCCCGGTAAGTGAACAAAATTGGTTGAAATTTGACTTACAAAATCCAGGTGACGTATTTGCCTGGGTGAAGCCTTGTTCAGCTTTTGGTGGAATGCATATATCAGTGGCTTGTGGTCAGTTTCTATTTTAAAATCTCTCCCTTCCAATAAATGGCGGAAGTGTTTAATTGCCAAATAGACTGCCAGCAGCTCCCATCATCATAGGTACTGTATTTGCGTTGACTATTGCTCAAACGCTTCGTAAAAAATGGTAGTGGTTGTGTTACATTGTTAACAATTTGATGAACTACCGCGCCAACCGCCGTCGCTGGCGTCTGTACATAGGATAAGTTCAGCGACCTGTACTGGGTACGCCAATGCCACAGCGTTTGCTAATTCTCTCTTGCTTTCTTCAAAGTGTCTTCTGGTTTCATCCGACCATTTAATTGGTGTCTTATCACGCTTTTTGTTGCCTGGAATTAAGTCCAAAAGGGGTTGTTGATACACTAGAGCGTGTGGGATGAATCTGCGATAGAAGTTTATTATTGCAAGAAATCTCTTAAAATCTGGCAAGGGTTTTATACCATCGTCATTTAAGTTGAAAAGTGTTGGGGCCATGAAACATACATTTTTCGCCGCTTGCGCTTTAGCTGTTATCTTCGTACTATTGTCGATAATTGCTTGACGTTTCACATCGACGAGAATGTTTAAGTTATATAAAAAAATCTGCACCAAGAATATCATATGTGGCGTCAGCTAACACAAATGTCCGCGTAAATGTGCGACGAAGTCCTAAGTCCAGGTTCAGGCGGGAATATCCATATGAATCCATCGGAGTGTTATTTGCAGTAAACAGTGTAGGTGAATTTTTGTTTGCGCGTGTGCATTTTTTATATTCGCAGGATTGTATTTAATAATTGATACCTCTGCACCCCTATCAACTAAGAACCGACGTTGGGAAATCCTGCCGGTTACGAGGACTCGTTGTTTATTGGCTTGCTGGTTTTTGTTTACTGGCGAATTAATTTTAGTGGATGTCGCGTTCTCGCCACTGTGTGGTGCGGTTGCGGCGACCGAACGAGCGCTCGCCGCCGAACCTAGTATTTTTTGGAGTGAAGTTATATGGCTCGTCGCATTTTGTTGCATTTTCTGCAAAGTGCGCGTGGTACCAACAGATTTTATTGTCGCCACTTTGTATGCGTTTTCCTCTTGATGAGACCGCGCGAGAGCGACTACGACTGCGTCCATTACGCTCGAGTGTTGCTTCTATGCGCTTAAGTGAGCGTTCTATATTTGCGACTCTATCTTCTAGGTTAGAGGCTCCGCTTGTAGTAGTGGCTTGTATGCTGTACAACTTATCAATGCTCTTATCGGTAACGCTGCAGGTAGCTGTACGTTCCGCTGCGCTTACCCGTGTCACATCTATGACTTCGTCGGCTATGGCGGCTAACGCCTCTGTGGTATCATCTGGTTGCTTTTGGAGAAGACAGCGAGAATACCTCGTGTGTCCACCGGTAGACGTTGGATCTAAAAATCTGTTATTCATTTTTGATAGTTTGTGACGTCGGTACGTTGTAACCGTGACAACAGGTGACTAGGTCTACTATCGCCCAATTGAATCCCAGATATTAGTTCCTTTAACCGCGCCATTGATGAACTGGAAAACTTTGCAAGAACCGTTTGCCGGAGAGTCTCATATTTATTTTCTCCCGGAGGGTGTTGAATAATCGGTGGGCATAATGAGTTGCTGATTTAGCAAAAATGCTGCCGTATTGCTCTTTTGTGACTAGTGTTATAGGTGGGTTTGTTGACTGCCCTGCACTTCTGAGTAGGATAAATTTTAATGTTCCGGCGAGAAGTCTTAGACGTGTGGATCTCTTCTGTATACTAAGGGTTAAATGTAATTATACTC
>NW_016183689.1:0-5470 GCF_001687245.7 Rhagoletis zephyria | reverse complement strand
CATTGTTGTTGCGGTTAGTGTTGTCGGCATTGTTGTTGTAGCTGTAATGCTAGCGATTGCCATCAGTAGCATTGCAATTGTTGTTGGTGGTGTATATCTGCTACTGGAGGAGGAGGAAAAGTAGGAGCTGAAAAAATTGGTCATGCTAGAGCCGGAGGAGAGAGTGACTGCAAAAGAGATAAGAGAGGCATATTTATGTACGAATTATTATCTGATAATTTTATTTACGAGAATAACTTAATTCGAAATTGTTACTTAATTAAATAGTAAGCCAAAAACAATAGTTATTTATCTAACAATTGAAAACATCAATCATGTATGGGTGTTTCCATGATGTCGAACGTGACATTCGTACGACTTCAGAGTTAATTATGTAATCATACGAAAACGGAAATGACTTATAAAAATAAATTTACGGTTGTGTAGCTTTTATGTGCGGAGCAAATGTTGTTAACGAAAGGATATTCTGCCGAAATCGAGAATAAAATATTTATTTTGTTAACGTAAGTCCCAAAACCGCCACGCCCAGTTCTAGGGGTTTGTCGACTATAGCAAAAATTTCTTAGAACAAAAATATTCTTACGGCATGGGTATTCTATCAGACTCCACGATATAACTAACATTACGAAAACACGTTGAATTTGATAGAGTCCATAAGTTTTTCCAAAAAGTCATGTAGTACATATGTACATTAGGGTGATAAAAAAAAAAGTTATGTCGGAATTTTAATGCTCTCACCCACTATGATTGTTCTTTATCGAAAAAAAAATGAAGATAGCGGTATACCTTTTCAGTATCCTATGGGGTGAGAGCATTGAAATTCCTTTTTACTAGAAATTTAACAGTTTTTGACCTAGGATTTCTGTAGAAACATTAGCAAATAGCTTACTAAATGTAAAGTCCAAATAGCCATTTATGACCTGCAATGTCCCACCTATACCAGGTATAGTCCTATAGCCCTTGTAAGCGCTTATAATTTTGCCTTTAATCAATTAAATTTTGAAAATTGTATTATGAATTTTAATAACTCCATAATTTATGCTCATAATTAAAGCAAAAGCATTCTCGAAGCCTTTACTGTGTTTTGTAAGTATGTATCTCCTCCTATTGTCGCTAATTACATTATGAATCTCAAAGCTTACTACTTACAATGTAAATGCAGTTCTCTACTAAACTCTCCAAAAACACACTCACCTCTCGCTGGCACTGGATCCTTTTGTGGTGTGCCCAATTCAATTTCCTTATACTCCTGATACAAATCACCAATTTGTGCTGTACAACGCAAAACCAAACTGCCAACATTGCTGCCACCAGCTTGCCCGTGCACGGAGTTCATGCCGTAACCGCTGCCAAAGCCGCTGCCGCCATTGTAACCGCCACCGCTATGCTGCAATGATGGATTTCCGCTGACGAAGTGAATGCCTTGCAGTTGTAATTTGAAGCTGATGCGAGATGCCATCAAATTGTCAATAGTGCGAATGTATTGTGTTTCCGAAGTGCCAACCTATAGTGGGGAAAAAGAAAAGAGAAATGGAGATAGCGAGCATTAGAAGCGAACGAGAACCAAGGGAATGTAAAACACTAAGTAATTGGGTTGCATAGACGCAAGCAATCACGCAGTTGGCAAAAATTAAAATCGTAATCCCAAATTTGTGGAATGAATAGCGCAAACGGTCAAGCCGTTTTGTAGTTTGTTTTACTTAAACCAAGGAGAGTACTCATTTATGTTGCAGTTGCTTTATAGCTTTCAACACATATGGGAAATCGTTGTTCATTGTAAGGGCATAAACACAGACAGCTGATCGGAATTCACGCTAAAAAGACATTTTATTTCATTTAATTTCCAATGCTTTAAATCGTTTAGTGCAATTTGTGTAAAAAAGTAAGTATTTGAGTTGAGCTTTTGGCATTTGTTGTTTACAAAAGACTTTCTCTTTCAGATATCCAATCGAAGCGCAATTTACTCTGATTTCGAAGGCAAAACTGAAGAAAGCAAAATTAACTGCAGGCACTGTCGAAGTTTCATAAATATTCTTTCTTAATTTTTTGATTTTGTTATAAAACATACATACATTTTTGTTATTCTGTTACTCAGCTCTTACTACCAAACTAGTTCAATTAAGCGAACTATAGCTCAATAAGGTGAACGAACTAAGACTCGGAAGAGCTAGTTTCTTGAGTTGAACGAACTAGAAGTGAATTAATCTTTAAAATGAACTAAAAAGTTCAACTCTAGGTACGCCTGAATGCGTCACTGTTCAGATTTCTTTCAAGGTACTTGGTGCACTCGTAGATAGTAAACTTGATATTGTCTATTTACTTTCAATGAAAAAAAAAAAAATTACCCAAAAAGGTTAATCTAAAGAGGATATATGTATTTTAATTTAACCACTGGGCCTCGTTTCAGCCCACTTGTATGTATTGAGATTCAGAAATATGAACAAATTGTTGCCGTCCCTAAATTTAGTCAGGTTTTTTATCGAACTCAGCTGACATGGCAAGAGAGAACAGAAAAAATCAGAAACAAAAAAATGTTTAATATGTATTCATATTTGGTTAAGGATAGTTAAATTTAATCATGGTGTTACACATTTTCTTCCATAAAAAGTATGTTCGATTTTTTTTTACACATGTGGGCAATTCTCACAAACATCGAATTTTTTTGTGAAAAATTTAACTTTTTTTTAATTTTTTTTTTTTTTTTAAATCGAAAGTGGGCGTAATTTCAGTCCGATTTCGAAAATTTTCAACATATAGCTTTTTTATACCAAGGTCAATGATTGTACTGGGTTTGGTACAAATTGATAGATCGGTTACCGAGTTACACATATCTTCAGTGAACTAAGCAAGTTTTGACTGTTTTTCTTTAGTTTATTTAATGCTTATTTTTTATAAAAGTAGGTATAGGCGATTACTTAACAAACACGATGTAAATCCCAATTTCAGACTTTGTGCAAAAAATTATGAAAAATCTGCAAAATTTGACCGAAATTTCGAACTTCCTGATCAGCATCTTTAGACAAAAATTTGGTATTCATTTTTGTAGCCCATTAAATTTTAGCAAGCAAATTGTAAATTTTAAGTATCTTGGGCTTACCGTGGATTTTTTGCAATTTGTATGCCTTTCATGAGCGTGAAATAGTATTATAACTTAGATCCGATGTTTGTGAGTACCAGAATAAGAAGAGATAGACCCATTAAAATGTATACTTAAATGATCAGAACGTGAAGCTGAGTCGATTTAGCCATTCCGTCTGTCCGCCTGTCCGCNTTTTAAGTATCTTGGGCTTACCGTGGATTTTTTGCAATTTGTATGCCTTTCATGAGCGTGAAATAGTATTATAACTTAGATCCGATGTTTGTGAGTACCAGAATAAGAAGAGATAGACCCATTAAAATGTATACTTAAATGATCAGAACGTGAAGCTGAGTCGATTTAGCCATTCCGTCTGTCCGCCTGTCCGCCTGTCCTTCTGTTTGTATGCAATCTAGTCTCTCAGTTTTCGAGATATCCGGATGAAATTGGAAGGTAGGGTAGGTATTTTTTTAATGTATTAATCATTTGTCGGAACCGGAAGAATTGGACCTCTATAACATATAGCTCCCATACAACAGATTGTTCAGATATGAAATTTTTCGTTATAACTTCTCCATTTACAAAGCTGGAATATGAAATTTTGCAATACTTCCACGTATTATCTATAGAAAGCTTAGAGTGAAAATTACAAAGATCGGGTTACTATAACCTATAGCCTCCATACAACTGATTGTTCAGATATGGGATTTTACTGTAAAACTCATTTATTTGGACAGCTAAAACCGATAAATTTCGTAAGCTCTTTTATAAATAATAATACAAATTCTACTGACAAAATCATCAAAATATGTGCTGTCTAAGCTTTATCTCTTATACCACTGATTGTTCAGATACCAGTTTTTGCGATATATCTCCTTTGTGTAGGAAGCTAAACCCATTAAACTGTGTGTTACCGGTTTACATACCGATCACACAGCAATGAAAATCACTTAGATTGGTGCTATATAAGATATATTTCCCATAACTCTGATTGTTTAGATAGGATTTTTTTTATATATGTATGTATATCCTCTATCTATGTATGCTGTGAAAATATAAATTTTTTCAAATGCAGTAATCTGTTTAAATAAAATTTTCAGATACTCATGAAAGGTGTGAAGCCGAAGACAGCGCTACTCTTACTTACTTTTAATCAAATACAAACCACATACTCGTACGTAGACGTGGTAATCGAATACCTATTGAAATTATGAAAGCAAGTCTGAACGCACTTGATTTATGTGTAGTCATTTGATCGATACAAAGTGATTTATGCTATAAGATGAACGCCGTTTAAACAACTGGTTTATAATAAATAATAATATATGAGCAAAAGTGAATTTTCTCGTAGTACTTATTTTGTTAAAAAGTAACGAAGTTTTCAAAATATCCGCGAATAGTTTCGAAAAAGTGCAATTAAAGAGTTCTGATTGCAATATTGATAGAAAATTTAACGACCTTTTATTTAATGAGAAAAGCTTTCCAATGGGATTACCACTACCAGAGACAAATGAAATTTAGTGAAACAACTTTTTCAAGAACTCTCGAAAAATTTGATACTTCCATGCTGATGTTGGTTAATTCTGCCAATTTATTTTTGGAAAAGTTTCATTCATACCTTGTTGAAACTGGTTTAAGGCCAAACATGACTCGACTTTGGGCTATTTTTAACGTAAAATTTTTTCTTTAAGCTTAAGAAAATTGAGCTGCTTAGTTTTTGCAATTATTTATATATTTGCTTAAATTTGTGAGCGAACTACATTTATGTTTTCTCAAAATAGTTGAAATTTTTATATGTGTACCTCAACTTTAAGTTAACTGCAAATAGGCAAAATACATACTCAAAATATATTTTACTAAGAATGCCATGCAACTACGCATAAATTCGCTTTCATTTGCTAGTAGTCCTTTTCGTAATTCAAGTTCCAAATGCCCTTGTTTTGTATGTATGTAAATATGTATGTTCGACCGAAATGCGAGCCGAATCAAAATCAAATTTTTATGCTCCAATAAGCTCATTGCATTTCCTGGCAACGAAGTTGAAAAGTATTTTCACAGTTTGCTATGCTATTACCCTTATTTCAGTTGGATCGGAAAAGCGAAATTGTAGCACCTTTGTGTTTTATGTATGTAGTACTTTTCTGTTTGTACATACTCGTATTTCGTAGAAAGTGATTGTATGTATGAGTATTAGTAATAACTATGTACAAATCGCAGTTATATGTACTAGTAACATGCACAGTAACATTCGCAAGAGAATAGCGCAACCGTCAATCAGTCAGCAACTCAGTTATTCCAGCAAGAATTCAGAGTCGACTAACAATTTGGGCAAAAAAAAAATAAGTTAAAAAGAAAACAAGTAAGAGCAGCGCTGTCTTCGGCTATGCCGAAGGC
>NW_016183688.1:0-5470 GCF_001687245.7 Rhagoletis zephyria | reverse complement strand
AGGAAGCGGACTTGAAACTGAGCCTGTCAGTAACTTAACCATTAAAATTTTACCAAGCATTTCCCTGCAACTGACAAGTGTAGGAAGTTTAATAAGATTTAAATCGGCTCGTATAAGGCGGAAGGTTATATTGAGAGTCCCAATGGAAATTTCGTAAAGCAAGAAGGAATTGTTTTTGAATTGATTCTATCTTGTCTGAGAAAATTTGATAGCTTGGATTCCAAACCACCGAACCGTATTCCAGAATAGGTATAACTAATGTTGTAAACAGGGTTTTAGTGATATAAGGGTCACTAAATTCTTTTGACCATATTTAATTTCACAAATGCAAATGCACCTTTAGCCTTGTTGACTATCACATTAATGTGAACATTAAAATTAAGCTTAGGATCCATTGTGATACCAAGGTCCACAAAATTGTATACCTGTTCCAGGTGATGGTTACCTATTGTATAAGAAGAGGTCTGTACAGCTCTTCGCGAGAAGCACATTACTTTACATTTCTAAAGATTTAGAGGCATACGATTTACTTTACACCAGTAAGCCATGCTGTTTAAGTCTGATTGTAGCAAAGACCTTTCTTTAATTGAAACGTGCGATCTATAAAGTTTTACATCATCTGCATATATAAAAATTTTGGAAAATTGTATATGTGTAGAAATATCGTTTATATAACAGAACCGGGCTTAGGTGGCTACCTTGACTTATTCCTGAAGTAATATCAATGACGTCAGAGATAGTAACTTTAAATATTACCCTTTGTGATCTATCATAGAGGTATGAAAAGATCCAACGTAGAAAATTAGGTGGAAGTTTATAGATGAGCACACTTTGTCAAATGCTTTACTGAAGTCAGTATATATAACATAGATGGGCACACCAATACAGTCTCATTTTGTCATGGTATTCGTGAATCGCGCTGAGTAACAGTTGCCACTTTTCTATATTGTACAAAAGTGCGTCGTTTTTTGCGCGTGTTAGAAAACGCTCTTACAAATTTATATTTAATTTGTATTAAGAACATGAAACGAAAATAATAAAATATAATAAAAAAATAATGAAGAAATAATTTCAAATAATGAATTATGAAATTAATTTTTATAAGTACATATGTACGTGCATGAAAAGTTTTTTAATTTAATTTCATTAAACTAATGTTTTAAAAAATGATAGTTTATTCAACAACAAAATTCACGAATTTAAAATTTCTAAACTTTGTAAAAAACTTAGTATTCAATAAAGTATACTAAATATATTAAATTGCCGTATCGTACATACATATATACATAAAACCCATTACAAAAAACTTTAAATTGGTTTACACAGTTCGGCAGTTTGACTTTTTTACCATGACAAATACTGTCGCCTTATATTAAAAGTACGATTCCAAGTAGTCGTATTACCACATAACAAGCATTGGGCATTATTGGCTTTTCTTAAAACCGAAAACTGTAATTGGCACTCATACGCAGCCATTTTGGGCATTGTTACATATATAGGTGGCAACAACGCGCTGAAATTACGAATAAAAATATTCAACGGCGAAGCGTGATATCACTCTCTGGGTGAAGTTAGCCTTAATGTTCCCTCCCGTGTATCAAGACACTTTTGTACCCTATTTTTGAAAACTTGTAAAACTAAATTTTGAATTACACGAGCCACTCCGTTGCTTATGCCAGGATTTTAACCCTCATTCCAGCACGTTTGATATATCTAATTCGCTTTTCAGCATTAAGAAAGCGATACTATCCTCTCTCAATAAAGGATTGACTAACATAAATAAATAATAATCAGCTGATGAATTTGGTTCTGTAGCTGAATAGTTTTAGATCTCGACACTTAACAAACTCTTGTCTTTCGTGACTCGGCGCAAAAAATTTAAATAACACTGTACGGCAAAATCAACTTTTTTTCTGGGTATTGGACCAAACCAATTTTTTTAGAGCTTGAGTCATAGGTAAAACAGTGATTTCTCCGTTTTTCGAAGTTGGCCTCCGAAATCGAGATATGGGCCTTCGAAGTTCGAAATAAGACCTTTGGTAAAAAATTATATTTAATTATCACATGTTAATAACTAAAAACCTAAAACTATTGACGTAGTCCTCCTTTTGCTCTTATTTAAATGGTATACAACTTTTTTTGTGCAAACTTATATTACAGGTGCTATAAGGGGTCAAATTGCAAACAATTTTGAACTGACTTTTAAAAAGTTGTAAAAGTGATTAAACCCCCTTTCTTCTGATATGCATATTTGTATACTTCGTATATAAAAATTTTAGAAAAAACACATTTAAAAGAAAAAATACCTTGTAAAGACGATTGAATCGCTTTTCTTCTGATATGCATATTTGTATAGTTCGTATATAAAAATTTGAAAAAACACATTTAATGGAAAAAATACCTTTTTTATAAAAAACATGTTAAACAAAAAAATTACCAACCGATTTTTAAAAGGCGACTAAGGCGATTAAACTCTCTTTTTTTGATATGCATATTTGTATACTTCGTATATAAGAATTAAAAAAAACCATTTAAAGGAAAAAATACCTTTAAAAAAAATAAAAATTTAGAAAAAAAATTATAACCTATTTCAAAAAAATTGGTATCGCTGTAAAGGTGATTAAACCCCTTTCTCCTGAAATGCAAATTTGAATACTTCGTATATAAAAATTTGAGAAAAAACACATTTAAATAAAAAATACATTTTTTTATGCCTTTACAAAGATGTTAAGTGTTTTAAAAATCGGATAAAAGTTTCTTTGTCTAAAATATTTTTTTTTTATAAAAAAGGGTATTTTATTCCTTTAAATGTTAAATTTTTCTCAAATTTTTATATACGAAGTATACAAATATGCATGTCAGAAGAAAGGGGATTTAATCGTCTTTACAACGATACTAATTTTTTAAAAAACTGTTAATAATTTTTTTAGTTCAAAACATTTGTTTTTATAAAAAAAAGGTATTTTTTCATTTAAATGTGTTTTTTCTCAAATTTTTATATACGAAGTATTCAAATTTGCATTTCAGGAGAAAGGGGTTTAATCACCTTTACAGCGATACCAATTTTTTTGAAATCCCTTAAAAAAAACTGGTTTGGTCTAATACCCAGAAAAAAGTTGATTTTGCCATACAGTGTTATTATTAAAAAAAAAATTGTAATCAGTAGCTTCAAGCTGCATATGCTTTGTGAAAAGAAAGATTACTTATTATGTCAGGGTTTTCATTTGTTAGCCACAGATGCATTTGTTGAGAATGTTTTCAGACACGTCAAGTCTTGAAAGCAATTTTTTCGCATTCTCTTTTGTGTTTTCTATTTGCTTCCCGACGAGTCAACTTTTATTGAATTCAAGTTCTGGGGTACGGAGGTATCTGTACTCTTCCCCTCTCTTCTCACCACCTTCGCCTTGGAAAGAGCAGACTTGAAAGCAAGACTTGATGTGTCTGAAAGCTGACATAATGTAGTTGGTTGTGCTGTATATGATTTAGTGAGTAATGTCTTATCTATATAAGATTTATATGTACAGTAAAACCCGCTTAAGCACCTCACGAAAAATGTCAGCTTTTTGAGGTACTTAGGCGGGTTGGGTACTTACAAAAACCCGCTTAAGTACTTCGATGCGGGTACTTAAGTGAACATAATTATTGATGTAGATACATATTCTTGTTAACTTGCATAGATAGGTAAATCCTTGATTAAAACATGAACATTTAATGAAGTATACGTAGTTTGAAACCAAGATCGTAGCATTGTTTAAACCAGTGATTCCCAAAGTGGTCCAGGTGGACCCCCAGGTCCATGAGTTGTAAATGGGGGTCCACGAAAATTTATCTGGTTTCGATGTAAAGAACCAAAATGGTTGCTTGATAGCCTCTTTATTTAACTTTAGTATTTTTGAGTGGTGTATAGTGCTCTTGACGCACTGCTGCACTTACCGTCACTTGTGTTTTCATACGTGGGGAAGCCTTAAAGGCAGACACATAACTATTATAAGAGAAAAGAATAAAAGTCAGTCAATAATCATTATATTAAGATAAATATTTTTCGAGTCATCTACAATTATTATTCAAGAACTTATATACAAGTCCTTTCATAATAATTATCAGAAAGATAAATATGTTTATGTCTTCAAAGACTTTTATTTTAAGACTTATATTATACAAGTTTTTTATAATAATTAACATTGAGATAAATATCTTTAAGTCTTCAAAGACTTTTATTTTATGACTTATATTATAAAAGTCTTTTCATAATAATTATGAGTGCGAAAAAATGTTGTAAGTCTTAAAAGACTTGACATGTACAGGAGCATTTCAGGATTAGTTGGGGTCCAGTTCGGAGCTAGGTGGGGACATGTTCGGGACTAGTTGGGGAGCAGTTTGGGACCTTTTGGGGCTTGGTTTGGGACCCGTTCGGGACTATATAAAAAACTTTTTCGCACTGATAATTATTATCAAAAGACTTTTATAACATAAGTCTCAAAATAAAAGTCTTTGAAGACTTAAAAATATTTATCTCAATTATAATTATTATGACAAGACTTTTATAATATAAGTCTCAGAATAAAAGTCTTTGAAGCCTTAAAAATATTTATCTCGCTGATAATTATTATGAAAAGACTTATAAGTAAGTCTTAAAACAATAGTTATCGATGATTTAAAAAAATTTTCCCACACATAATTATTATCACAACACTTTTATAATTCTTACGAAAATTTTGATGACTTTTTTAAAAATCCATCATGAAATAATTATTATTCTGGGTCTCTGCTTAAAGGCCACCTGCAGACTAAAAAGAACCGGCTGCTGGTATGACAATGAGTGGGGCGCGGCGAAAATTGCTGGCGGCAGAGATTTAAGCACTTGTGTGTTTTCAATGCTACAGGATAGTACCCCACCATTATCTTTGTTGAAGAGATTCTATAATGTTGAGTTCCCTGAGACTGAATGCTGGTCTGATTCCATCGCTGAGACCGGACTCACACATTGTCAAATCTTCACTGATGGCTCCGAAACTGACTCTGGGTCAAGATCTGGGGTCTTTTTCGAGGTTAATGGAGATAAGCTTCACTTTTCTGTAGGGGAATATGCTTCGGTCTTCCAGGCTGAGGTAATTGCAATACTCAAAGCCATGGACTACGTGGTGGAACATAGGTGGAGGGGAAAGAGTTTACGTGACTGCAGTGACAACCAAGCTGCACTTAAGGCATTGACCAGCCCTCTATTTAGTAAGTACTTCCAAACTAGTTCGGCAATGCAAGTCTCAACTAAAATATGATGGTGAACATAATGAGGTTTTTTTACTCTGGGTGCCAGTCACTATGGAGTACCTGGTTATGAGAGATCTGATCATTTGGCCAGAGTTGACTCAGACCAGGCATTCCTCGGTCCGCAATCAGTTTTAGCACTCCCACCTTCGGCAATCGAAGCCACCATCAGAAACTGGGTGAATACTTCGCTCAGAAATGACTG
>NW_016183687.1:0-5471 GCF_001687245.7 Rhagoletis zephyria | reverse complement strand
AACCTTCCACAAAAATATTTTCGGCTGTAGGTCTTCTTTAACCTCTTTCTTTGAACAGCCATATTGGAAAATTTACATAAACTGCAATTTTCAAACAGGTGGTAACTCTCTATTTGTTGTCTTTTATATTTTAAGCTGGACCTCTAGAAATACATCGCTGAAAACTTCATGCAATTCCTTGCATTAGTTTTCGAGTGATGCGCGTACAAACATATAGACAGATAAAAATTCTAAAAATTGTTGATTTGGCTGCTGCTGATCTAATAAAGACCCCGCATATTAATTTTTATTTAATATCTATTATATACGGACATCGGTCTGTTACAACTTTTTTATTATTTATTTATTGATGTCATACATGGGTATTCTAAATTATAACCATACATAGCTTGTTTTATTTCAATATCAGCCCTCCTTCAAAAAAAAGCTTCTCTTGCGGCTCATTGACCCGGAAGGCTAATAATGCACTTCGTTGTATCTGCCTACTTATAACTGAATAACTGTAAAATAGCATAACTATAACACCGACTACTACTCTAACCCATTTACGTATCTTATCCACGTAAAGCATTTATCCTTTCATTGCGCTGAAATTGAAAAATCATGTTCTCATAAAGAATTTATGACAGCAGCGAGGCAACAAAACGACAACGCCGACGAAGACGGTGACGGACATTTGCCCAAAAAGCATTTGAACTCTAAGAGCACGCATTTAGTGCAAACGCTTCTGCTTGGTTTAGAGTGGCAAAAGGCGCAACACAAAAATGCCTACAGCAGCAATTTTTGTAATCTCTCTATGTATAGCCAAAGCTCTTGTACTATAGTATGTAGTAAGTGTCATAAAAAGTTTGCGGGCGCGGAATNTTGTGGCAGCGTTTAACGATTTGACGCGAAGGTGCAAATTGCTGACAGCTGCAAAAGTGTTTTGCGAATTTAAAAATAATATATATATATTTTTTTTTTTTTAAGTAAAATGAAAAAAAATGGAATCTATAAAAAAGAGCTTTGAGCCAAGTGTACCAGGATGCGCGCTGTAAGTGCTGTAGAAGTGAGAAGCTTACGCATGCATTTATGATGGCAAAAGGCATTTGGCACAACAACAAAAACTATAACACTAAATGCGACTTCAGCAGCTTAATAAATATATGTATGTATGTAACCTTTTTCACACTCACGTCTAAATGTTCAGAGCACGCAGCAGCGTTCTACGCCACTCAATGGCATCCTTTTTCTTCCACTCAACTCAAATTTTCAGCTGCTGCAGACAGCTTGACTTGTGGCAGGTTACTTAGCGGCGTAGTGCGTGCTATATTGCCACAAAGCAATGCATTGTTGTTTATGCTTCACATAAAATTGTGTTACTTTCATTTCATAAACATCTTCGACGGCTACAAATCTGCTTGGCAGCTGTTGGCTGGTGATCAATGCAATTCTACTGAGTCATACATATCCACACTTATTCCGAGTACTAAGTGGATAATGAAAGGTTTTCTTCAACATTGTAGTAGAACTAAAGCAGGGATTGCTGCATTTATGAAGACGTGATTTGCCTTTGTTATTGAAAAATGCGCGTAAGTGCAGTTAACGATTTATTTCTTTAAAGAAAAATAACTAAATTGAATAAACTAGAACCTATATGCAGGAGCAATGTAATCGCTTCGTAATGTGGTTTTACACTTTAAACTATTTAACTGTATTCAGTTATTTCCTAATACTTACATTCATAAAAAAAAAATTATATTTTGAATATCTTTTGTATATGAAGATCTCACTTTACCAAGCTACTTAAGTCTATTTTAGTTTTTATGAATGAGGCGATAAGAGTTTTGGGAGGGACTAACAACACAAAATTACTTTTATGGCGCAGCGAAAGATGCCGTGAATTTTCTAGTTCTATACCAGCAAATTTCACTAGTTATTTTATTTTTCGATAAAAACGTGTTTATGGTCGAAAATGGTGGCACACTTATCTTGGATAGTGCATGATTTTAAATTTTTCATAGAGAACAAGATTTCATTGCGAAATGGTATTTAAATGAAAACTTAAAAAAGATTTACTAAAAAAGTCAGAATAATAACTTGTCCCCGTAACACCATACACACAGCTGGCGTAACGCCATACACGTTTACCTCACGACTTAACTTAAAAGTAATATTATTTAAAAGTAATTAAATATTGCTCGGGAATATTTTCCTACAGCATTCTTTACGAATATATACGTATATTAGGGTGGTCCTTAATGTAGGAAGCAAGTTTGACATCAGATTTCCTAGGTCTCACATGCAAATTTTGGCGCCGATTGGAGTCGGTTAAGGCGTGTCGAACAGGGGTCAAACTTCAGATTACCCTATTAAAACGTCTTAACCGCCTGCGATCGGGCCCAAAATTTACTTGTGGTATATTCGAATTTAGTAGTATCGATTCTGGGCATTAAATGAGAAAAATAGTTTTCATTTTTTGAGTCTCCATAGAGGCTTCTGGCCTTTGGACCCTCTGCGACTCGCCTTAACCGACCACAATCGGGGCCAAAATTTATATGCGATATCTTCGACTATGGTAGTATCAACTTGGCTATTAGATGAAAAAAAAATAGTTTTAATTTTTTAGTCTCCATAGAAGAATCTGAATTTTGCCCCTGCGCGACACGCTTTAACCGTCTCCATTCGGAACCAAAATTTATACCTATTGATATCTGTGATCGTGGTATTATCGAAATAAACGTTTTAAAGCTTAGGCTGTTCAAATACCTGATTTATAATTTTTTTTAACTTATTCCTGGAACTCCATTGATTGAAATAAATGCAAGAAAAATGCTTTGGCATTTTTTTCCGGCGAGAGCAGGTTAAGGGATCTTTAACCTCGTGATTGGAATGCATCTGACCCCTTTCGTTCAAAAGCTGCATTTCCATCGCTTATTTGTCTTTTAAAAATTTTCTTTCAAAAAACCCAAAAGAGGTATTTTAGTTTATTATTTCAAACCCGAAATTTCGACAAAACTTTAATTTGTACTACGAGATCATTTAAGAAATCTGTAAACTTGTCTAAAAACTGTGATTGAAAGTTAAACTGTGAATATGGCAATACTGCTCCCTGGCGGCATCTTATTTATTTTACAGAGAAATTTCGGTTTAATTATTTTTAGTGAATAAATTGCCTTTTGTCTTTTTTGCCATGCCGAAATTAGGAACCAAAAAAATGACGCAGCAAGAAAATTTGCTGCAGCCAATAAATTTTCAACTCTACTTTTATACAATGTTTTGTTTTTTACCACCTTGGTAAACTTTACACGATTCACTTTTAAAATGCCTTCTTTGTTAAATATGCAAGTACATTTCAAAGCGTAACTTAATTTCCCTCTCACTTCATCTACTATCTAGCCCACTGGTCAGCTTTTCAATCAATCACCTCGTCTGCTTCATCAGTTGTCTTTCAAACTCACTTGTCTGCGTGTCAGCTTTGTAAAATGCCTGCTCCTTCAATAAGTTATTAGGTTGGCTGCTTGCATAACATTTTGCAATAAGCACAAATTTTTGTGTTGACGGTTCACACCATAAACATGACAACCACAACAAAGAAGCGTTGAAGTAGACAACAAATTCAAAAAAAAAAAAACAGCAATAAATTTAAATCATTTGATTCATAAAAAAAAACCTAAGAAAAGACGCAAATATTGCAAAACTTTTGTAATCACTCACGGCAAGTCACTGATTATGTCTAGACGCCACTTACAGTATCTGAAAAGTGGTTAATCGATCAGTTGGCAACTGTAGTTATGAGCTAATAAGTATATTTGTTGAGCTGGAACTTGTGTTAATGAAACTTCGCAATGTCAAATGTTTGTAGATAAGGGCTTGCCTTTCAATTGCAGAAAAAGCTTGCTCCTTCTAAGGACTGGA
This sequence comes from Rhagoletis zephyria, assembly GCF_001687245.7. NCBI lineage: Eukaryota > Metazoa > Arthropoda > Insecta > Diptera > Tephritidae > Rhagoletis > Rhagoletis zephyria. The sequence continues at coordinate 1,574 of NW_016183687.1, read as the reverse complement.
GTCATTGTGTTCATTTATAAGGTGTGGGTAATTCAGCGTACCACTGCATTTTAAATCACTACACAATTCTACGTCGATATAAAATTCATGGGGCTCGACTTAGAGGACTTATGTTTTTGATTTGTTCTATCGCAGTTTTGTTAGTGGTTCGATCCAGTTTTAACCATTACTGCGAATCGCAAGTGGGAACCCTCCTGATCAATTCCAGTAGACAGTTGATTGTCTCTTCCTCATATTTATGGCCTCAGCCCATTCGAGAGTCCGATGAGCTTAACGCACGCTTGCAATCTCTGACTAAGTAACAAATTGCTGTTTTTGATACCAGCGTCAGAAGTGCTGGCTCCTTTACAGTTCCCATTCATTATTACAAAGACCTTCTCCATTTTCACCATTTCCGTTTGAAAGATGCCAGGAAAGTTAGGTGTTCGGAAGGAAAGAGAGAAGCATTCGGTATTTATGAGAATTTTCCTCACATCCACCCACAGTCCATTTTGGAAGCGTTTGTACAGAATCCAGTCCCACCCGACTACGCTGCCTCTATTCTAATCCCGTCTAGAAGGAGAATTCATCTCACAGATCCTCTGCAAATCTAGCGTAGGTTGTGTAGTCTAATTTTATTGGTCCAATAGCCGGAATCTGTGAGACTATTACGTATCTTTTCATGCATATACATTTTTGCTAGGTTAATTAATATGGCAATGGAAATATGCCTTCTGACAACCACCAAATCGAAATATTAGAAGATAAATGCGCCACTGAAAATCATGAACGTGAACTGTTGGTGAAAATGTTGGACCAAAATTTTTCAATACAAAAAATTAATTTTGGGCGGGACGAATTTCACCGGGTCTGCTAGCTTTTATATAAAAATAACCAAAATTAAATACCACCAGAACTAATATGTAAAAACTTGTGAAAGTGTGGTGCGGCTATAAATTTTTCGACCAGTGTATGTACCTATCTTATGAAATAAAATTAGCTATATGTTTAGGAACTTCATATTGACGACACTGCGTCGCCAAGATGCTTCAAAACTCGACGGCGGAGTTTTTCCGGCCTATAAATACTGATAGTCTTAGTCATCTTGACGACATCAATCTGAAAGACAAAGATATTTTACTAATAAGCATTCGGATATTCCATTTGGGTATCCTAAAAAAACAGTTAATTTTAAGGTTCTTCACGAGTAGATAAACGGAACAACGACAAGCCTAGAAAATAATTATAATCCGCTGCAATCCTTTTTAGGTCTAGATTTTTTTCCTCCTACTCAGCAAATTCTTTCAATACAGCAAATAACCAAAGCTTAGAAGTAAAAGGAAAGTCTTGAAACGCTTTCAATTGGCGCTTAGCAAATCATTATCGATATAGTTATTAAATAAATTGTTTAAGTGCAGTGGTTGCCAGCCATCATTATTTTTGATGTTAGTAATCAATTAAGAAAATAAGTTTTTCACAAATTGTAGACTTTCTTAACACCCAGTTATACATAAATATTATTTCATAATGATCCTTTTTGTTTCTTTATTTATTTTGACGTAGAATACGTCTTACCTTAAGGTATGGGGGCTATG